>NW_023502400.1:0-33886 GCF_013396075.1 Fusarium subglutinans
ATATTAAATAGCTTATTTATTAAGAATTAATATTAAATTAAAAGTAATAAAGTCTATTTTACTTAAAAGGGAAAAAAGCTAATATATTATTTTTACTAAGTTACTAAAGATCTATCTTACTAAGTAGTAAGTAAGTTAATAGCTTTGGATTAATTAATTAATTAATCAATCTCTTAATTAAGTAACAGGAGGCGCTAGTAAATTAGCCAGATCGATTTCCAGCTTCCATCTTGAACATTACCTACCTTAGCTAGGGGAGGAAAGAAAATACAAAACCTTGACCCTAAGCAATAAAAATATTTAGGTAAATTTAGCCTAAGTTTAGGGGATCTTTAATAAGTTTATTTTAGCACCCTAGATCAAGGTCCGGTGTTTTCTTGCTCCCCAAGGGCTTAGGTACCTAGGGATCCAGATTACCTACAACGGACCATCTACGAATCTCTACGCCACCACAAGCAAGATTCATGCTTCGAGATTACCTACTGCAAGCTAACTCACTAACTGGCAACTAACAAACACTTGATTTCATGCCAAGAGGTATGCTGATCAGCACGCCGTTGAGCGGTACGTCCATCGACACCACCCATCTCATTTCCTCAACGGTCAATCCATGGTCAAGATCACTAATCCAGGTGCATGCAATTCAGACCACATCGGTTACAGTACCAGGGTCATCACTAGCGAAACCCTGGTTCTTAGAGTTATTTCCTTGGCATCGGCCGCTCAACTAGACCTTCATCGGGACGAATACAGCACCTCGGGCTTGCACGTTATTACTTCATCCTGTTCTATTATAGTCGCCATGCCCAGGGCTGCGACTCAGCATGCCTGCTAGGATCAACCCAACCAACCCAAGCTGGATCTGTCTGTCAGAGCTGGTGTGTGCACAAGTCGTCGCCCCATTCTCAAGGCTCCAGACAAGGGTACCCGGGTACAACTTGCCCACAGGAGTATCCCGACATCTTGAGCTGACCACTCATCTTTCATCTCGGAGTTGCGCCGGGCCTCCTCTTGCCGATCAATTTTTGCCAGACCTTCGGCTATGAATAAATCCCTACGGCAATCCTCTAGTCTATCCACATCTGTCAAACTGCACAACGGAGATGCCTCAGAATCCTTCCGAATCCCTACGCACTGACAGCAATTTGGACGTGCCGGAAGTGTGCACAACACTCGCCAGACTGTTCAGTAGGGGGCTCGTTGACCTGCCCTTTCATTAATGGCTATAAAGAAACCACAATAGGCCTGTGGTTCTGTCACGCATCAATTTGAGAAATTTTGCTGAATGACCGTGACAGTTTCTAAGTCCTGTTCCAACTAAAATTGGGCCCAGGTCTTTCTTTATTCGCTATGCATATCATCGTTCTAAAGAAGGTTGTTTTGTTCATCGACATTGATCTGACCCACATCGTTGTGCCCGCTATGCAAAGTATGCAGGCCATGCTCCAGTCACACACATAATGCTGGGTAAGGTCATTCCCATACTGTACAATACCTTTTTGCCCATGCGAACCCTGGCTGCTGGACAAGACGTGGTGGCTGCCTCCTGTCGCACCCCGCATGGCCCTCAGGCCCCTTCATGTAGGTATCTCACTGCGGATGAGACAACCTCAGTTCGGTTGTTTGTACGGTACCAATCCGCATACCCTCTGTTTTTCGTTCAGATTCTCGGTATCCATCCCCATAATGGACCGGAGGAATCCAGGGATGCATTCGCAAGATGGGCTGCACTAGGAAAAGAGTCACCGACCCGGCACCCTGGCCGTCTTGTTCATCCCGTTCTAAACCTCCCAATCACTCATCGATCAGTGGTCACAGCCATTGACATTTCCATCTCACGGCAGAGCCCGTTGGCCGGGAGGGGCTTTCAGGGCACCCCTGACCTACCAGCTATTGGGAGCTGGCGGGTCCGCCAAACCAACAAACCTGGCGCCGAGCAGATCTGGCTTTTGACATATTTTGCGGGACACCCCAGTCTCATCTCTGTGTCACCATCCATCAGTATATCTGTCAACGATCCATGAGAAGGTGTCGAGTACCTATAAAAAAAAAGTCTCCGTTCATGTCCAGATTCATCCTCGGCAAGACTCACCGCCTTGCATCAGTTCATCGGCCTTGCCATACCAGATCTAGGACGGTATCACAGCTGACAGTACATTACACAAGTCCTAAAGTGTTCTTTCTATAACGTGGGGGCGTTCTTCATCAGATGCGCCAAGTCTCCCTAGTGGTTACTGCTCCTGAGCAAAAAAGAAAAAAGCAATCCCGTCCCTCACAACACCATAGCATGTGGACTAATATCGCCCCTTGCCGCCACGGTTCAGGATCCAAAGTTGCCAGTGTCCAACCGATTGGATAGCGTTCAAGACTACGCCGTCGCTTATCTCGCTTTTTGCCAGGTTGTCCTTCGTCATAATGACCTGCATGTGCTGGCACCTATGCCATATCAACGGCTTTCTGCATGCTCAAAACAATGAATGACAGAAATGCCCCATTGGATACAATCTTCCTTCCATTCTTGAATGTCCGAGCGAGTAAGTCTTGCTTTCTCCTGTCCAACGGCGGATAATTTCCAAAGCCCGATATGCTTTCACCAACACCTGATAACCTGGCTAAAGCCAGAAGACCGGTGTGTTTCTTTTTTTCTCGTAGACTTTCGGAAGACGTTTGTTCTTCGCAAATGGATAGCCAAGGGTCTTGCAGGCTGTGTTCCTCCCTCACCAACTACAAGCTCGGGGGACATACACAGATCACTCAGTATACGACTTTGTTTTGTCAAACTGGTACACAAAGAAAAGCGGTGACGGTGGCATCGCCAGTCGAATAACCTGGGTGTCACTGGTCAAATTGTGGAAAAAAACACCGGTTTTGAATCTGATTGCTTGTCTCATACGATCACGCCAACCTCGGAACTCGCTGGTGGTTGTGACTATAACGTTCACATGTCAGTCTGTCAGTCAGTATCAATTGCAAACTCGGGGCTACAAAGATTCCGTGCAGGTCATCGCATCTTTGTTAAAAAAAAAAAAGAAGGAAAAAAAAAGTTCCCTGTACCTACTCGCATGACTCGTCCATGCCATATTCGCTCGATACCACGAACAGCAAGCAACATGATCCGCGGGGACACTCACCTAGGTACAGTTTAAAACATCCGGTACGGTAGAACTGTCTCTTTAACAAGGGTATCCTGGCAAGGCGGGACCCTCAGCGGCAGGCCATCTGAATCAACTGCCACATCGGATCCCCTGCATCTGGCGTCTTCAGCGATACACCTACGGATACAGTTCGATGAATCCATCGTGTGCCCTCCTCAGCGGTTATTGCGTTTTCCGTTACTCTTGTACACTTCTATGATCTTACACGAGTTCGGACAGCTTTGGTCAGACCTTGACTAACATATCATTAATGTATTTCGGAACCGTGTTGCAACACAAGCCACTCGAT
Organism: Fusarium subglutinans; assembly: GCF_013396075.1. Taxonomy (NCBI): domain Eukaryota; kingdom Fungi; phylum Ascomycota; class Sordariomycetes; order Hypocreales; family Nectriaceae; genus Fusarium; species Fusarium subglutinans. Next base: position 3,445 of record NW_023502400.1, read on the forward strand.
TCCTCCTTGTTGTGCAAGCAGTATCACCCCGCCTCGATCGAACGGCGTTGGCCCCGAGGTCGCACTGAGATTCCGTCGAACGATATCAATCAGGATATCAGTGCATGATCGCGGAAGTAATTGCCTATGGCCGAGGTCTCTTCCTTTCCGTGCATGCATATTACCATACAAGCTGCATAATACCTGTCATGAGACCATCGTTTATGCGGTACCAATACCGACTGCTTTGGTCGGATGTCATTATTATCATATTATGATGATGATGATGGCAAAGAAGTTTTGCCTGCCACGAAGCAGAGGGTAACATACATCGTGGGTATGTATCCACCATAGATGGCAAGCGATTGGCATTTGATTATGACCAGGAAGTTGTGAGTATCTTCGTCCGTCCTCTCACGAGAGTTGCGGTAATTGTGTGTTCAAAGATCATACCCCTCCCTTCGCAGCATCATGTCTGGTTTGGATTTTATCAGATCTTTGCAAACTAATCAAGGGCCCAAGTTCCTGTCATTGTTGACATATGAGCAAGCGAACACCTGATCCTGGTCAACTATGTACATATGTTTGAGAGGAGACACCAGGTTCATGTCAACTAACGTGTAACAGAAATAGAAGCGACTCCTGAACAGACCGTTGATTGCATCCTGACAAGTTTCATTCTCTTTTCTTTTCCCACTTATCCCCTCCACTTGCATTGGTTATATTCAGGTCCTGTCAAAGAATCCGGGTATTCTCGCTCGACATGGCCCCGGTCAAGAGTCGCTAGGATCTCGTTGACCTGGTTCTGTTGTATCAATCGATCAAGGTGAAATTTTTGTGCAATTGACTGTCAGGCACCATTCTGGGCTAGGACGATCGGGAAATGCAACGGTGTCGGCATTGTGAAACTGCAGGGCCCGTGGAAAGACATATTCTGTGCCGGTTGGCCATTCAGTTAACTCCGTTTGCAACAAAGAGGTTGGTGGGTATCATGAAGGAAAGTTTGCGCCTAGCATATACCAGGCCATCTATTGTATTGGATGTTATACGACTGCTCATCAGACCGAGCAAATGCAGCCCAACAATCCCTACAACCCACGGCCAAAAAGCAACTCTTCAGGTTCATCTATTTCGACCCAATGGTACCCACCGCGATAGTAGCGGTGGAAAGGCGTCTCCCAAACAAAAAGGGAAGCGACTGAGAGCTACGGTCCTGTGTTTGTCTCTCCTAGGCTATATGCTGTCATGCCCACTGTGTCGTGACACGATACCGTACTTTGAAGCAGTTGGCCTGAGCGTCCTGTCAGACGGACACCAAACCCATCTTGAGCCGCCGTGGCCGAGTTTCCCTTGGCCCCAGGCCACGGACCCTTTCCCCGGTTCGGTCTCTTGGTCGGCCATTTGTCTTCTTCAGCCGGTGCTCCGTGCTCCGCGCCAGTCTCGGATGATGATGATTGATATTGATGAATGCTACGACATCTCAATCCTTTGCTATATGGCGCCGGCATGTGGGCTACGTCGCCCCTGTTCCCCAAGCACTCAGCTAACTAGGCAGTTGAGTTAACCTTGAGCTTATGCTGGCCTTGAAAACCCGCGAGAATACTACTCTACAGTTGCATTGCTCAGATATAGGGGACCCACAGCCACTGTCTCTTCCCCCTTTTACATATAGATCATCCCGAAATCCTACAACCGACAGATATTGCGCTATTCGTACCTGTACAGCAGTTCTACAGCATGAAGCATTGCTTGAACTGATGAAGCGTTGTTGCGTCCTGTATCTTTCCGCTTTACCACACTCCGTATGTTCCCCTGGCAAACTCTCCTCTTTACGATATGCTATGCACCCACTAACCCACTCGTGTTACCCTCTGCCATGACCCGAGGTGTCCTTTGCATCTCCTGAGAAGGCTTCCTGACTTCACTCCCTTGCCCGTTTTCTGCGTAACGTCACACTGAGGTTCTCAGTTTCTGGAATATCGCGACAAGCCCTCTATTGGGTAGTCCGCTCCCGTCGAGTTCCTCGCGCCCATGCAACAATTGCCTGTGACGGTTTGGCTCGGTCGGTTGGCCGCGTGAAAACGAGGCCGTCCCGCTGTACACCACGGCATCGGCTGCGGTATCTGGACTGCTGTGATCCCATCGATGAGGAGGCGTAGAACACTAAGGAAGGCCAAGGTAGCTTGGCTCGAGTCTCACCACTGAATGCCAACTTGTTAATTTGCTATGATCCTCAGTAACGTGCCGTGAAGATTTTGAGGCATGTTCCCAAGTGGCGACTGCCCGGTTGTAGGATAGCCAAACATCATCACATTTGGTGATTGTTTACACAGTGTTATTCGGAACGTTGTTCATTCAAGAACAACTGCCGGAGTCACATATGGCTGGCTATTGCGAGTCGCTGTAAGTTATTATAGTGTCTTCAAATCTCGCGACAACTTTAATTCATAGATTTGTCTACTCAACTCATTTCTCATACCTCGAGCATACACTATAACGTGTAGGCACACTTAGTGAACAGGGTGCTCTTTTTGAACGATGAAAGCCAAAATAGAGGAGACTAGAGGAACAGAGAAGTTCCGGCGGTCATCATTAAAGGGCCATTAGCTGAGCTTGATGAGTAGGTATGTAAAAATCGACCTTTGATTTAGTCTGTCAATAACGAATAGAATGACGATCGTTGGCTGGTGAAAGCCCCGATGTAAACAAATATCAATGTCCTTGATAACTTCATCCAGCTGTAACTTAAGAAGCAGAATAAAAAGACAGCTTGGAGCCTTTGGATCTACGTCTCGCTGGTTATGACGAGAACTAGTTATAAACTCGAATCTTTATCGCTCTATTATCCCTCCAAAACAAACTCCCAGATCTAATCGGAGATCGATCTATGCGTAATACGTAAATCATAATCTGTATGCCCTTCACTATGTCCTTCGGAACACCTTATTCAAAAGTCCGCTTCCTCGCCCTCTTCGAGTTATCTCGTCCGGGGATGACACTGCCCTTATTTCTTTGCCCTTGCTTGTCATCTGGGGACTCCCGTCTAATGTTGCTTCGTCTCCACGAGGCACTTCGACATACTCGTCTGACTCTCGATTGACATTTGCCCGTTCAAAGTAACTACCATCTGCCAATTTCAAATGACCTGGCTCATAAACAGTGGCTTCTACTTGGGAAGCCTGGCCATCTCGAATTTTGGTCAAGCCGCGATCCAGGTACTCTACCATTTGCGCCTTGGTGACAAAGCTTTCGTCATCAGATCGTCCAACACCGTGAACGTCTTGTGCCTTCTTGAAGAGTGCAGGGAAATGATTTTGAAACTCACTCTCAAGGGCCTTTTCTTGTTCTACTAGTGCTGTGATTCGCTCCTCAGTATGTCCAGGAGATGAGCTGATATGGCGTGTCTGGTCCTCTGTTTCCAGTCGTGTGAAAAGGGCAGCAAGCTCCGTCTCATTGCTTGGCACACCTTCACTGATAGGTACCTCCTTCAGAGCCTCTTTCTCGGCATCGCTGTCTTGAGCGCGATATACGTGTTTACTGAATGAGTCACCGAACTCTCGATAATGTCCTTTCAAAATGAAGCATCGTCCGTGCCAACCACATGCCCAGAGCTTCTCCAGCAAAGTATCGGCTGAGGGGCACTCCCATTGGCACTCAAGCCCACGCGAGTAGAACACAATACATCTCGCTTGCTGCCAGCGTGAGAAGGTCCTCCGACTTTGTGCGTCGGGGAAGGCCCGCTCAATCATATCCAGAGAAGCCGGGCGTAGGAAGGATTGAGGGGCACGCAAATGAATCGCCCCCCTGATGTGCGACCTCTGAAATTCCGTCGATGACCGAAGATCGAGTAAAAGACTCTGACCTGGTAGAGATATGTCCAAAAGTTCACTTAGATTCGCTGGTAAGATCATGCGTGGCCCTTCGTGAGCACCAGCTTTGGAGTCTTCGACTCTTAGGGCTGCGAATCGTTGGGAAAAGGCATCCCTCTCTCTCCGATGGTGGAACCAGACTTCAACATGCCACGGTTCTACTCCCAAGTTTGAAGCGAAAAAGGCTTTCTGCCCATCGTTGGGGAATGGTTCAGTCTGGTAGTATTCCTCTAGGCGTCTCTCCACATGAGGAGAGAACTTCTTGGGCTCTGGAACATCAGAACCAAAAGTGGTACGTCGCAGAGCTTGCTGTTGATTCATAATCATCTGTCTCGTCAGGTTTCCGCTGCCCCCCAAAGAGGACGACGACTGTTGCCTCTGTAGTGTGGTAAGAGATGTTGTGGAATGCATCGGTCTCATGGATCGTTGCGATAAGCTCTGAGGTGATGATCCGGGTTGTGGTGGCATATGCAAGGGCGAGAGCTGCTGAATAGGCGGGAGAGTACTCCTGACTACAGGTCCTGCTTGTCTGCCGTACGCAGGATCCCGAAAAGCTCCCATCTGGCCAGTCAAACCTGTAAGTTCTGTAGGTACAAAGGTTGTACCCGAAACACCCGAAATGAACGATGCACTGTCATTTTCAGCGGGATAGCGGTTTGCGGGAACCAAGGTCGGCACCGATTGGTTTCGAGGCTTCTGAGTCATCAAATTATTCGATCGGATAAAAGCAACGAACGATGTTGCATGGTCTTCTGGCAGCAAGTCCCAGATAGAGACCGGCATGGAGACAAGGACCATTGTTGAGTGACTCTTGAAAACACCCTGAACCTTGACATATTTGGCCATAGCAGGGAAGGCGCCGAGCCATTGCTCCCATGCGTTGATATCAAGCCGCTGGTCATCCTCCAACGCCAAAGAAATCATGACATGAGGAGTATCTTCGTTGGGTTCAGTAAACATGTAGTCATTCCGTGAGACAGGCGTGGTAGAATCAGCCGCTCGGCCAGTCTCATGGGCCATCGCTGGTGGCGGTAGTAACTCGGGAGATGGTAAGTTATCGCCGCGAGACATCCGGGACATTTCGATGCTGGGCGCTTTGTGGTTGGAAGTCATCATGAAATGCACAGGGGTCGATCGGGCCTCAAAGTATTTGCCATTGATGGTGATGGGTCGAGGGTGTTTTAAACGAGCAAGAACCTCGGCGTGGAGCATAGCGGCGGAGAAGGCTCGGACTCGCCACTCCTGAAGCACTTCAATGAGAGCATTGGTGAAAGAGTAACGTCCGGGATCAGGGGCAATAGCATCCCAACTCGAAGCTGAGATAGTCTCGGTGATACTGGCTCCGCTAGGAAAAGTTGCACTTGCAGCTCCAGCGCAGCAATCTAACAGAATGAGAACATCTGATAGTGAGCGTTCGAGGAGAGTCTGAATCGCAGACCACCTTTTCTCGTTAGACTTGTGATTGTATACAGGTAGAGGAGGGTCTTACTGAAGCCATGGCGAATTCGCCTCACGGGTACTGACAAAAGTTAGACGATCTTCATGACACGCCTGCAACTAGAACTACTTACGCACACCAGGTGCTTTGCCGAGACTCGTCGATTCTCGCATGGCCACCGTAGTAGACCACGAACAATGTATCCTGGGACTCATGGTCTTTGATCAGTTGCCCTATGCGCATCATCAACTCCAGATGGGAGTTCTCCGAAGGGATGGCAAATATGTCAGTGTTAAAGCCATAGTCCTCACTCAAACACTTTTCAAGATCTTCCAATTCAGGAATGACGAAGAGATCATCCGAGTTCCAGTGTAATAACAATGCTTGTACTTTGCTGTATCTGGCTGAGGATCTTCCACGATTAGGAAAAGCTCGGGCGGCGGACTGGAGAAGAATTTAAGTTAGAGACTGTTCTTGTGACAGATAATAGAGACTAACATCTTCAAGTCTTTGTGCGAATTGGCCGATGTGTTTGACATGAAAACTAGTACGGCTTGTGTCATGAGTTGCAGACCTGGCATAGTAATCTCCCCTACTAGATGCGGCCTAGGAAGTCGCAATTTTTGTAAGTCGCTTTCTTAGATATGTTTGAACGAAGCAAAGGATCATACACACCATAGGGGGGCCAGTGCTTCTTGAACCTGGACCTTCGACAGGTCTCCGCGAACGTATGGTGACGTATGGTTGATGATCGGCCATGGCGTCGAATGCGCAACTTGTGAATCTACGTACGGGCTGTTTCGGGGACCAGCCAGAGGACTCAATCGCCTATGTCGCAACTTGACTGCTGGCTCCTGGTTGTATCCTATCCGCTTGGTCGCTAGAATCGAGAATTGGGCAGTTCAGAAGTGGTTCTTCTTCTATCGTCTCGCTCTCAATGTGGGCGGGTATCGAGCTCTAAAGCTACAGCGTCTGTCGGCTCACTTGGAAAAAGGCATGATCGTATCGTACAGCGTATCGTTGGTAGCATGTAGTTATGTGTGTTTCTACGGTCGAGCGTCTTTTCACGGAGGCAGTAATGAGTAGTATGTAAGAGGGGAGGATTCTAGATTCTGTTGTGGTATTATCATCTCGACGGTAGGAGACTATGGAAACGGAGAGGGATGATCGTTGGAGCGACTTTCTTCAATTCGCGACCGAGGCGGCGTGTGGCAGACTCACCCGTCCCTTCCTCAAGTTTGAAATGGATCGAGTGTCCCGTCGGTCCCCAAACAGGCTTAGCGCCGAGTCACTGGCGGTAACCAAAGAGGAAGAGTGCGAGGGGCAGGGGCTGGGGGTATTCGGTGACACCAGCCAGTGTCTGGTACCCATATAATCCAAGTGTACTGGGTACTTTACTGTTTCTTTCAAGGAGTCGTGTTATTTGAATAAACAAATACAGAGTACCTATTTGCATAAGCAGGTACTTAAGAGCTTGGTGTGGCAGCCACAGAAATCAAAGTCACCAAGACACGCCGCACTGTTACGTACTGTAAGGTCACTATATACAAATAACTTATCCCTATTAAAAAATAGTTATAATTAAGATATCAGGTTAGGGTCAGTTTTTAGAGTTAGATAATCTTAGGGTTATCTTAAAGTTAAAGTAAGAGGTAGAGTATAGTTAGCATCAGGGTTATAAGTAATATTTTCTTATAATTTAAGGGATCTATAACCTCATTAGGTTTAGCTTATTTATATTAACAGACATTTTTGTTTATTCAAATAACACGACTCCTTTGAAAAGCTTTGGCCAACTACTTCAAGCTTCGGTCACTAAAACTAACGTCACCTTTTGGAGGAAGCATCTGCCAACCAATTCACACACCGAGCTCAACTATGAAGCGATTCATGAACAAGGCAGAGACATAAATCCTTTTTAATTGGCTAATTCATAGCTCATAGCTTATACTCCAAACGAGATCCAAGCCTACCCCAGAGCTTATCCACACACGACAATCTTCCTTGAAAGCTCTCAGCTAGCTTCCGTAGGTACTAAGCTGAGAGACAGCTTAAGCAACACATGCCACAATCAGGAGCAACCATCAACTACCGCCATCATGCGTGAGCGTGTCACGTTTATCCATAGCGACTATACCCTCGATCCTGAGCAGCTGGACAACCAAGAAGCTGGATTGCTTGGGCCCCAAATCGAGTCAGTCCGTCAGGATAAACTCACTATCCCCTTCGACGAGTTGCCTAGTGAGCTCACCGACATACTCCAAGAGTATGAGGCTCTTCATATCAGATGGGCTAGTCCTGTTAGGTCCGAGACACTCGACCCTTTCACTTCACGAATTTCTCCTGGGCTTCATGTCTACGTGACTTCGGAATCCCCAAACTCATGTAACCCGTACGTCGTGATCTCGAGTTGCGGCCACTTGAAACACTAACCCAACATCCTAGAACAAAACTTTGCGGCTGGCTCCAGAGGTTTGGGCCACTAGCCTGTTCAAAGCCAGAGGTGAGTTGCATAAGCCATCTGACTAGCAAGATGCTCACCAGTAACAGGCTTTCACTGAGTTTAAACAACCAGCTACCTCCACAGCCCCGAACTTCTCATTTCATCAAACACTGGAAGATTTACACTCCTTCATAACTATTGTTTCTCAGGAGTTCTGCCCTGAACTGGACACTGTTTGTAATGCCCGACTACGAAGCTTGTTGACCGCGACCAGCTTGGACTTATCCTTTGATAAGTCCACAAAGGCTCTTGTCGCTTCTGCGCTATGGCCTCTTCGACCCCAAACCGTTGCTGTTCCTGCATCAACTGAAAGAAGGGTTGAAGTTGGCATTTTCGTTAACGACCGTTCGCAACCAAACATGAAGGAGAACGAACTTGGTGTCGCTGGCGTTGTATCCGTACTTGGCGACAAGAAAAAGCCTTCGCCAACCATCTTCACTTTCCCAGCCCGACACCGTCAAGATGAGTCTGTATTTACATCTAGATTTCTCACTCCCACAGGGCTTCACCCAACTCTTCAGCTCAGCCTCAGCTCTAACAAGCCTCCAAGTGCGGAGGGCGAGTGTGCGCCATACGCGTTCTTGACGTTACCCAAGGCCATATTTGCAGATCGATATCAACTAGGAGACGACCTGTTCCTGGCCTCCAAGAACTTGACAGCTTTGCGATACACAACTCTACCTGTGGACTTGGAAGCACCAGCATATACCACTGAGACATGGGGGTCCAGTATTCTACTTGAGCTCGCGCCACCTACCTCTGAAGAAGGGCAGCCGTGGAGTGTTGAAATCCCTCTTCACCTGCGATACCTTAAGCCTTCAGTGACTGACCAAGCCGAGGTCGATGTTCCCTATCCTGCTGTCTTCTGGGCATGCTCCTCGGGCGAGGAGACGCTGGAGAATCCATTTGATCGTCTCCATATTGGCTATGACAATCTTTTTCCTCGAGACACTGCCTTCTGGCACGTCACCCCTCAGCCAGAGGGCGGGAGCAGAATTATGCACCGTGTCACCGTCCCTGTCCTTAAGCTCGAGGGTATAGATACAATCAGGTCAGGCACGGCAATTGCTGTTTCGCTAGGTTTCGCCTGGGTACTGTGGAAGCTAGTCGGTGTTATGCTAAAGTCCGAAAAACCAGTGCTCAAGAAGACGGCCCCGAAGAGGTCTGAGCAAACCAAGAAAGCTTGAGGCCAATCATGTTAGTTCGTTTGGTCTCTGATACAATGGTGTAATATACGAAAGAGAGATGTAGATAGAATTCAACACTAATTACGGAGTAAATCAAGAGGACTAGGATTTTCCTCCCCTAGGTGACTATCTGACCTATCGAATTTTCGCTTAACCACTAACCTAGGTATGGTCTGAAACCGGTCTTAGCACCTACCTACCTACCTATAGGCCCAACGCCGACTAGGTACTAAAACAAACGCTGTACACGTGACGTCAGACATTCGAGATACATACCTTGGGTAGTAGAACGCAACTCAACCACTGGAATAATTCATAGACTTGTTCAACTATCTCCATCTCCATCTCAAGTGACTCATCGACAACTCATAAAAAATTATTATTGTGAACCTAATTAAATGATATAATCTAATCGAGGTTACAAGCCACCGAGTCGTCCGCTCTGTGTTATAATAATAATAATGCAAATTGATGGCTCCAACACCATCATCAGACGAGTCACCCGCGTCGACTTCCGGCCCAGGCCTCACACGAGCGCCAGACTCACCGCAAAGCAAAATCAGACGAAACGTAGCCTGTATCAGTTGTCGTGACTCAAAGGTGAGTTGTCTCGACTGAGCTGAGTTGCGTATGGTTAATGGTGATTCTGGGCTAGGTGCGGTGTCGAGCGAGTCCTGTCACGGGACAGCCATGTCAACGATGCGCCAAGTTACAAATTGCGTGCGTATACGATAGATCGCATAAGAGAGTGACAAGGAGAAGGTAATAGTCTGACAACATTACTACGAAATGACTCTTGTATTTTCTTCTGAATTGGTGAGTGGTATTGACAATATGTAGTAAACTCGAGCTTCTGGAACAAGAGCTCAGATCCATCAAAGAATTTGTACAGCCCAAGAGTAACGCAGAATCGCCATCAGTCTCTCAAAGAAACGGAACTGTGTTCCCTACACAACCGCCCCAATTGCCTCCGGCCACAAATGGCACCGTCTTTTCATTATCAAGCAACCTGCAAAGCCCTCAACAACCCCAGTCATTCGTGCCATCAGCAACGTTGCTCGAAAAAACAGAGCCTACAAAATCTCGCATGCTAGGCGGTAAATTGGTGTCTGGACAGGATATTGACTGGTATTTTGAGAAGTATGACTCCCCTAGGCTGATCCTAGCAACAGCAAGACTGACAGCTTCAGGTATTTGCAATGCTATCATCCCTATCTGCCCGTCTTGAGGAAGAAAGATCCAGATGAATGCTTCGAAGCATCAACAACTCTCTTCTGGACAGTAATATCAACAGCTTGTCGTCGATATGCTAAAGATGAACAACTTGTAACCTTACTCCTCGATTCTCTTAACCGCGACGTTTGGGGCTTGCTTCAAGCCATTACATTGGACCTCGAGTCTATTCAGACTCTCTTGATAATCTGCACTTGGCCATTCCCGACCATTAGGTTTGTTACCGATCCATCACCTAATTTTATAAGCAGTGCCCTCAACGCTTGCATGCTCCTTGGCCTACATACTGGCCGAGGATCTCATCCTAGCTTCTTGATTGGCGGACGCCAGCACATGACATGCACAGACTATGAGGCATCCATAACGTGGGTGTTCTGTAGTATTCTCGCTCAAAGGTTTGTCTGGTCTTGTAATGGCAGCGTAGCCTAGATTACTGATGATGTGCAGGGTATCTACTGGGAATGGGCATCCGCCTCCTTTTCTCCAGCATAATGACACCAAGTGCAAGGACACCATCAAAGATAGTCTTGCGCCGGAGTTGCTCACCTTTTTTGAGCTACAAAAGTTTTCAAATAGGTTGCATACAGCCATGTCTGCCCAAATATCGACAAACAATGGGGTTCCTGAAACCATCGTCAAGATGTGGGAAGATGAGTTTGAGCTTCTGAGACCCCTCGTTACCCGTGTCGAGACAGGTAGGCTCCTGGTAACACCCTTGCTTAGCATTTGATTGCTAAGATCCTCCATCCAGACTTCTCTAGTTTCATAATGCTAGTTGCTCAACTCGAAGTCCAGGCTTACTACTATATCTCACCCCCTGACCAGCGTCCCAATTTCACCCTCAATACTCTCCGCACATACAATACCTCACAGAATCTTATCAACACAGCCCTCACACTCGAATCGACGTGCCAACTCCTTACGCACAGCCCCCACTGGGTCTATCGTGCTTTGGTCGATGCCAGCTGCATCCTCCTATCCACGCTTCACTCCACTGCTGCTCCGCAACATCTCTCATCCTCAGACGCTGAGGTTGTCGCTGCGCAGGTTCTATCCCTTTTGAAAACCTGCTCAGTCCGTGATAATGACCTCCCCACAAGAGGTTCCATCATTCTTGAGACTTTCTGGTCTGTAAGGCATTTGCTCCCTAAGTGGGACATTCCTGTTGGTGCATGGCCGGATCGTATAGGTGCTGCCACATCGTATTGGTGTCTCACAGCCTTCAAGAATGCGTTGCAGGAGGCTAAGAATATCACGTATGGTACACAAAAAGGCATTGATGCCTTTCGTAAGTCTACACTCTTAGTTCGATGGATTGGAATTGCTCACATGTGCCATCTAGAACAAAGGTTCCCGGGGAACAATAACGGTGATAGTAACGAGGGCAATGTCAACGCTAACACAGACGTCAATGGCCAAGAACAGACTATGGACAGTGCCATCGATCCCCTCCAGGGAATTGACTGGTCCATGATCATTGATGACTTCGGCTGGATTGGCGAGGGCCCCGTGTTTCTTGGGCCAGCATGATAGTCAAAGACAAGTTTCAGTTTCAATGGCGAGTTCCAGTCCGGATCTCTATAGGGATGTTGTACTTGCCGCAGTGTTTATTCGGACAAACGAAACCGGATAGATTAAGTGTGAGCTATCGACGTTCCCACTCAGGACAACACCGTAGAGATCAATTTAGAACATGTCACAAGACAACAGATATAATTTGAACTTTTGTTCCCATTAATCCAGTAGCTACATACATTAAGCTTCAGTACAAACACCATGAAACCTTAACTCCGTCATGCAATCGTCAAATTCGTCCATGAAAACAATATCACCACCCAACAGTGCTCCTTCAATCACCAGTTTTTACGTGTAAGCGCTTAGTCGTAGATGTCCTGATCCATGTCATCCAACATCTCGTCGACTGCATCATCTTCATCAACCATATCTTCATCCTCTCCAAGTTCACTGTCGGGATGGTTGGAAAGCACAACAATCTTGCCATCAATGAGCTCGACACGCGCGTATTCACCATCGCGGATGTTGTTGCGCAGGATGAGAATAGCAAGACGATTCAGGACCTCCTTCTCGATAAGACGGGAGAGAGGTCGAGCACCATAAGCCGGGGAGTACCCGCTGTTGCCAAGGTAATCTTTGGCTTCTTCCGACACGTCGATATGGACCTTTCGGCCATTGTCTTCGAGTCGTTTCTGAATCTCGCCAAGCCGAATATCGACAATCTTGCGAATCTCCCTACGTGTGAGACGATTGAAGATGACAACCGAGTTGATACGGTTGAGGAACTCAGGCAAGAAGTAGTTGCGTAAGGCGGTCATGACCAACTCGCGAGTACCAGGGTCGACACGACCCTCCTTCACGCCAGGTCGAACAAGATATTCTGCACCCAGGTTAGAGGTCATAACCACGATGCAGTTCTTGGCGTCCACGACTCTGCCTTGGCCGTCAGTGATACGCCCATCATCCATGAGCTGGAGAAGGACAGTAAGAACCTCCTTGGCGGCCTTCTCAACCTCGTCAAAGAGCAAGATCGAGAATGGCTTGCGGCGAAGAGCCTCAGTGAGCTGACCACCAGCATCATGTCCAACGTATCCAGGAGGCGCACCAATCATGCGACTCAGTGCATGTCTCTCCTGGTATTCAGACATATCAAAGCGGATCATTGCCTTGGCATCGTCGAACAGGAATTCGGCCAGGGCCTTGGTCAGGAGGGTTTTTCCGGTACCCGATGGACCACAGAAAAGGAAGCTCGGCGGCTGATTGGGATTACTAAGGCCAGAACGCTGAAGTCGAATGGCGTTGGCGACAGATTGAACAGCTTCCTTCTGGCCAACAACGACCTTGCCGAGTACCTTTTCCATGTGGATGAGCTTCTCCTTTTCAGAGGTACGCAGGCGAGTGACTGGAATGCCAGTCCATCGAGCGACAATCTCGTTGATGTTGTCTGCCGTGACGATGTCCGTGACCATGGCGCCACCAGAGTCCGTGGTGGCAGTAGCGTTAAGAGCGGCATCGGCAGCAGCTTTGCGAGCCTCAAGCTCCTTGATGACAGCCTCTTGTTCGGGGATGGCACCATATTTGAGATCGGCGGCCTTGGCGTGCTCGGAGTTATTCATGGCATCCTCGAGGCGCTTCTCGAGATCATCGAGCTTGACCTTGGCTTGGTGAATCTCCTCACTGCGCTTAATCTCACTCTGATACTTCTCACGGAGAGGCTGTAACTCCTCTTCCACGTTCTTAGCATCCTTCTTAGCTTGGGCAAGACGAGTCTGCGATGCTTCGTCCTTTTCCTTCTCAAGAGCCGCGATCTCGATCATAAGCTGCCTAAGCTTGCGCTCCAGAGAGTCGATGATTTCGGGCTGAGACTCTCGAGCAACACGGACTGCGGCAGCAGCCTCATCGACAAGATCGATGGCCGAGTCAGGCAGTCGTCGGGATGTAAGGTAGCGCGCCGCCAGATTAGCGGCAGCTACGAGGGCGCTGTCGAGAATAGTGACTCGGTGATGACGGTCATATCGCTCCTTGAGACCTCGAAGGATAGAGACCGTCTCAGGGATGCTTGGTTCCTTGACAATAACCTGCTGGAATCGACGTTCGAAGGCGGCATCCTTCTCAACGTACTTGCGGTATTCAGCAAGGGTAGTCGCACCGATACAGTGTAGTTGGCCACGGGCAAGCATGGGCTTGAGAAGGTTGGCAGCATCCATGCCTCCCTCACCGGACGAACCAGCGCCCATGAGAAGGTGGATTTCATCGACAAAAAGAATGATTACATCCTTTGACTCGGTAATCTCCTTCAAAACACCTTTCATTCTTTCTTCGAACTCTCCACGATACTTGCTGCCAGCGACAAGTGCACCCACGTCAAGTGAAAGGAGCTTGCATGACTTCAAGTTATCAGGAACGTCACGGTTGACAATTCGCTGTGCCAGTCCTTCAATGACTGTGGTCTTGCCTACACCAGGCTCACCAATAAGGACAGGGTTGTTCTTGGTTCGTCGAGAGAGGATTCTGACAACTCTGCGAATCTCTTCCTCTCGACCAATGACGGGGTCGATCTTCTTCTCACGGGCCATCTCAGTCATGTCAATAGTGAACTTGGCCAGGTTCTCATTTTCCTCTTCAGTATCAGCCGTCTTGCTGTCGACTCGCTTTGTTCCGCGAATAGCCTGTACTGCTTCTTGTACCAGTTTGGGCTTGGGAATGTTGGCTTCCTTTAGAGGTCCTTGGATGGTTGAATCCTCAGAAAGGGCAGTGATGAGGTGATCCACGCCAATGTATGTATCCTTCTGCACCTTCTGCAGTTCCATGGCCTTTCTTAGCACATTGTGGAACTGAGGTGCCAAAGAGACATGCTCAGGTGGGGGGTCTTGACTGGGGAGTCGAACAAGGGTTTTCTTGAGGGCTCGATCGAAGAGTTGAGGGTCGCCATGTGCTCGCTCAACGACTTGTCGGAAGAGTGTGCTTGTAGGAGGAGGACCATTCTGTTGATCCTTTGAAGGGTCCGGGGGAGGGTCGAGCAGAGAGACAGCGAGATGAACCGGTGCAAGCTGGGAGTGGCCGTATTGTTCAGCCAAGGCCATGGCATCCTCCACGGCCTTTTGGGCACGGTCTGTGAAGTCCATGCGACTATTCATGATTGCGGTGTTGTAGTGAGAGTGTAAACGATAGGTAGTTGAAACAAGAGAATTATTTGTGTACGTATCAGTCGTACAGTTCAGTAGTGTTGCCCAGTTATTAACGTAGTATGTATGTAAGAGAAGGGCGATGTCAGGTTTTCTGACTTGGGAAGATTGGGTATCGTTTGATGTTGTGGGGTATAGTTGCTTGCTGTACTTTTAATGCAGAGAAGAAAGAAAGTGATACGGAAGACCGAGGATCAAGAGATGAATTTATTCACGAATTAGGTGGATCTCATGGAATAAACAAGCCATTTCATGGAAGCATCTGGCAGAGAATATCGTCCGACATGAAGTATCGAGATCTTGCTGTCAGGATCTAGCAAGATCAAGTACCATCAATACAAGCTCGTGGAAATCTCCAGCCCAACCCATCAGCTTCTGGCAGCTTCCGGATTCTTCGACGTCATTGGAGCAAGGTTGAACCTGGAAGGTCCATGCTGAGAGCTTATTGGCTATAGGCTTCTTATCTTATCACCCGATGTTGTCAGTATGATCTGCTTATGCTTTTCCGAAAATGGTAGCTAAGACCGTTTGGTACCTTGGTCACTCCGTACAGTTGCCAACTTCCAGGTGAAACGGCCAAAAACACAAAGCCTTCAATTGCGTGAGAGTCTTTTGACACCACAAAGTCTAAACACAAATGACGGATGATAGTAGCCAGGTTTGATAAGTAGTCTAGTTGACAATTAAGATGATTGTAGATTGAAACAGCCCCAAAATAGAGATCGACCAACTCTCGATTCCAATGTCACGTGACCATACGCTCGTCCGTGATTGAACCGGCGATACTGGCATTTTTTCCCATCAGTCCCCAGTATCAAGGCCATCTCAACTTCACAGTGGGCGACCATGAACACGGCACCGACATCTCGACTGGGCCAATTGCCCAGCTACGTACGGATATGGGTGCGACACGGCCATTTCGGCAAGAAGAAGGATGGCAGAGGATTCCCTCCACCTGAGGGACATGGGGAGGATATCTGGGTATTCGGCCACAGAAGAACGAACCAAATTATTTACAGCTTTGATAAAACGCTAAACGTGAGTTCAATTATATAAATTTCCTGGTAAGCTGCATAGATAAACTAACTTTGATGTCGTAGGGCTTCCACGATCTTAAGCAACTCCCTTTCAATGGTAAAAAGACAAAACCGGCCAAACTCCGAAAAGACTACTGGTCTCCCTTCGCACACATCTCCTTCCCCGCCGGGCAAGGCTCCATCGGTCGATCCGTCTTCCAAAAATTGCGCGAGTTGAAGCACCTGCACGAGGTAGCGTGGGACGACGACTTCCGATATAAGAACCCCGAAGAGTTCAGTGAAGCCGACCGCAAGCGAGTGGCTCAGCAGAAGGAGAAGGGCAACATAAATCATCGCCCCATCAGAACCAGAGAGGAGCGCGGCATTGCTCTTAACGCCCAGAAGCCAAACTCCATCGCCGACATAGCGTCTGTTCTGAGTGGCGCTGGCCGCGGCAACAAAATCGTTCTATCAGAAGATGCCGAGGGCGCTGAGAAGAAGCTTTTGGATGTCAAGGTAAGCTGGGCAAACGACCAGGACAGGGAGTACGCCCAGAAGTGGTCTGAAAACGTTACACATGGTCTGTTCGAAAAGCCGAGCTACATTTCGAACGAGCCCGAAAAGAAGAAGGAGGAGGAGGAGAAGGCACTGGAGCCAGTGGCTGAATGAAGAACCCAAAAGAGGGGATTAAAATGAACAAAAAGCCTCAGGAGATGGCATAAAATTGGTTGGGTTGGAGATTGAGTCTTCTACGAACATCCAGGCTCTCCTGCTTCAGTCATTATTATACGTGTTCTACCTCCATTGTATAAAATGTGTATTTTGGACTCCATCGGGTTGGACCATATGGAAAGGTGTGTCACCGAGTGTCTAAAGACTTAACAGGGACATTCCTCAGACAGTTGGCAAATGTTTGTAGATGAAGGAGCATGTATATATTCATCAGGTGGCGTGGTGCCAAAGTCGCTGTAACATAATAGCTGTACCATCAACTAAATCCAAAGACTCATAAATCATTCGTTACCCCGGCTCGTCGCCAGGTGCAAAAGTCCAATCTGACAGAGGGCGGAAACGCCAAAACAGGTCGAAACCGTAGAGAGAGAGAAAGCAATCCCTGAAAAAGCAGAGCGAGCACATAGCTGATTACCTAGGTTAGATAGGTAGCGCAAACTGCTTCAGGTACTCGTAATCAGCTACGTTGTCCTCGACCGTCTTGCGGATAACCTTTTGCGCCTCAGGGCCATACTTGGCGGTCCATTCCTTATCTTCTGACTCGGTGGTCATCGTCTTCTTTAGTTAGCATTGTCAGCCTTTTTTTCACCCTACCACAAGAAGCGCGAACGAACAGTGGATGTTGTTGCAGACCAACAGGTGGAGGGATAGTAGGAAGGGTGCGATTATAAGAAATCGTTTCAACGTACCTGGTGATGAGTACGGGGCCTCAGAGCCGAGCTCTTGATAGCATCGTTGTGCCAGCCATTCCATTTCTGGAAGGCAATGGTCGCATAGTTGCAATCTTCGTCATTCCACTCGAGCATCTCGGGCTTGAAGTCAATGCCCGTCTTCTCGCAGTAGAGACGAATGGTCTTCTCGGGGTTATCGAGAAGATCATCAGCGTCGATAACAACGAGATTGTCCTTATCGACGATGTTCTCCTTGATCAGGAAATCAAAGAAGCGCACGAGCTCCTTATAACCGGCCTCATTGGGCATGAAGTCATAAAAACCAGTGACTTCGTCCAGAGGCGGCACCGTGCAACGGTAGTATGAAGGGATAGCTCGGCGAGGGTGGCGGATGAGGAAGGTGAATTGGAATTGCTTCAGGACCTCTAGTGGCAAAACAGTTGGGTTACCGGGCTCTTCCTCTCCCAGAGATGGTGCAACCTTGGTAGGCTTGTTGTCTGGGGCCATGAGGTAGTAGGCCATGTCCTTGATGAAGATTCGCTTACCCTGGGAAGGTGTTAGTATATTGCATCAATTTGAAGAGTCTCTCATGGCGCGGTTCCCGCCAATGGCGATAGAATGATAAGGACATGTAACATTGATATGCACATTCATGAACATCCTTTATCAATCGAGCGCATGCTGCAGATAAAAAACTTGGCCGTGGCACAATGTTTCTTGTTTGGCTTGCAGTTCCCCTCATTCGACAAGGCGGGGGTAGTCACGGGGAGTTCGGGGAGTTCGGACGATCGCATGAACCATGATGAGAATGGAGGGGAGATTATACTGACATCTTTGCCCGCATCCATGACCTCGTTGAGGACGTCCTTGTAGGTCTTTTGCGAGAAACCACTCTGCTCACGAGTGGCAGTGTCGTTTCTGAAACGATCACTGAGGATCTCAGGACCATAGTAGAAGGCATCTCCAAAAGGTTCGTGAACGCTCTCTAGGATATCGCGGCGGGCCATGAAGACCTATGAAATAACCAGAGTTAGCATCATGGCAGAGAGCGCAATCATACAATTTCAGCACTGGGAATACGGCATGATCTTGGATTTTCGGGGGCTTGACATACCCGCTCAAAGGCTGTAGAGCATGCACGTGGGTGCGTGGCAGTAAAGATAGGGCGGAGCGCCATTTTGGGATAAAGAACCAAGAGTAAAAGGGAGATATAGCAGTTAAGTGTTGTCGCTGCAACATTAAGCTGGAGGAAGAGCAGAAAGGGTGAGAAGAAGAGTAAATGTCCAAGAACACGAAACAGCAGATCAAGCCATTAAAAGGTACTGCAGTATTCGAGACGCTCAGCACACAGCAGGTAGGTAGGTAGGTACCTGAGTAAGGTACTCACAGAGTTTGCTGGAGAGCTTCCGGACCATCGCCCGATGGTAACTAATTGTTGAAGCGATGGTCCGTAGACCATTACTAACCTGGTTAGGCCCTCCCACCTTGAACCTGGGCGTGTGGCTCATGAACGACCCTTAGTGGTCTCCCTCTGAGTGTTGCGCATGCGGCGTTAAGGCGTGTACGTCATGTTGGTCGATAGTGGTCTCCGCTGGGGCAACAAAGACGAGATATCTCTCAAGTATCCGAGTTTTCTCGCTCCTCATTGATGCTTTTTGAGCCCATCCCACAGTCCCCCAAGGCTTTATCGGGCCCTTCGTTTTTTAATCCCTGCCCTTAGTGGCCTTGCAAAGCTTTCCCAAGGGTCAATTCCTCCGACCTGCCCCACGCGGCTGGGTCAAGCCCGATCCAGGCCAATCCCACGCATGTCTTTTTCCGTTGCTGTGAGTTGTGTCCTGCAAGTGCCTGAAACAGATTCAATAGCGTAAGCTCAGCATTGGCAAACATGTTCGCGTATCCCGGGTAGTGGGGGAGTCGTCTCTTTTTCCATGAGTGTCAGTCACTCTGTACGAGAGGGCATCGTGGTGGTGGTTTTGTGCAAGTATACATAATCTGACCAAGATAATGTAAAAGTGAGTCCAATGTTCCGTTTACAAAGCCGTTGTCTTTGACGTGGGACGGTCCGACGGCGGTACAGGAAATACAGTATGATCTTCAATGCGCCCAGGCCCTGCTAAAGAAAGACCTGCCAGGGCGACCTTAGGTACCTTAGAGAGCACGCAATCAGCCCCACTGGGCTCACGGGGAGTTCTCCAAAGCTTCTCAAGCTATTGCTCTGTTTCCGCGGGGAGTTCGTCGCGACTTGTAATGCTGCCTTTTGCATCGCGTGTATGCAAGAGGTGCTGCTAGTTGTCAAAGTGAATGCACGTACATCATGGAATTGGTGGACAATTCGTTTGTTGCTTTTGGTAAAGTTATATGTATCTTTCCCAGCTTCCAAGCCACCTCCAACTCTCGGCCACACGACTGATTTTTTCCAACGCACCGTTGACCCGGCGCTCAGGATCGACATACTTGTGGCCTTCAAATTCAATGAAGAAAATGTACTGGAAGGGTTTCACAAGGCTTGGTAGAGTGTTGATGCTGGTCAAGTTGATGTCGAATGTTCGGAAGCAGCTCAACACATCCGCCAAAGCCCCAGGTGATGTGTGAGGCACTGTGAAAGAGACAAGCGACTTGCTTCCCTTCTCAGCAACAGCTTTTTCGGTTTTTCCAAGGTCCTTTGGGCCTGCAGCGTTTTTACCAATCACGAAGAAACGGGTAGTGTTATCCTCTCTATCCTCAATCGATTTCCCCAGAAAATCGAGACCATGAAGTTTAGCGGCGAGCTCGCTTGAGATGGCGGCCCAGGTGCCCGTTGTGTCCTTACTGACAATTTCAGCTGCCTTGCTAGTTGAGCTGACTTCGAAAATTTCGACACCCTTGAGATATGTGGAGATGAAAGCTGTACATTGGCCAAATGCTTGGGGGTGCGAATATAAGCGTTGAATGTGCTTGAGGCTCGCCAGGGGCCTGGACCGTGGTTTTGAAGGTGACGGGTCTGTCGCTGTCGGAGTGCAAGTACCGGATCCTTCAGCAATATCCTCGACAGCTGGCACAGGGCTCTTGTGACCAACAAGGCAATGGTGAACGTCCACGTATGTCTCGCCATCGACAGTGATATCCGGATAATGGTTCGTTCTGTCAGCCAGGTTGTCCAAAGTGAAGCTCACAGAACCATTGGTGGAGTTCTCAAACGGCACAACACCAGCTTGCACCTGGCCACTTTGGACCTGGTCAAATACGTCTTTGCCAGGAAAGTCAGTACGGACATCCCGACTGCAATGCATTGACTAAAACGTACCATCAATAGTAACTGCAGGGGAGAATTCCCACGTTGACTCAGAAAAGGCCTGACGGACAGCCTATGGGGCCAGGTCAGTCAAGGCTAGTGGCATGCGGTCGTCGCTATAGGGGATAGCTATAGGATAGGCTTTACCTGATGGGTGTATGAGGCCACTGGGCCGAGGAAGCTGACAACAGGTTTGTGTTGGCTGGCCATGATACCTTGGTTATGATCGGTGTCGCCGGATCGACTGAGATTTTTGATGCGCCGTCAAAGGAAAATCTGGAGCAGCGTGACTACACTCTCAGCCCCGAGTCTTAGGGTTGTTCGTGTACCAAGAATGGTTAGGTCTCTGGGAATGTTGTGTTGCAGTGTCTTTCTTGAGGATGAGGCTGTCACCAAGCTGTGAGAAGAATTGGGATGAGATGCAGTCAATTGGCTCAGAGACGAAACTTCTCACGAGCTATTCCGTCTTTACTCGTCTGTGGGTGTCTTCGACTTCAGCTTTCGCCTGTATTTAACCCAATTGAAGACCAAAGAAGGCGTTGGCGATGTCGTGATAATGTCGTGATCGTGGGGAGGAATTGCCTCTCAGTTGTGTGATGAAAAGTTGCAGGGTAACTAGTACGGCACTACCATTTTTTAGGCGGGCAAATACGGGGTTTGAGATAGTGAGCCACTTGTTCATGCGGGGTTCAACAGGAAAGGTTCGTTTTGGCCTTCGTAGAGGAGCAAAAACAATCAAGTGTCTGTGGGACGAGATCATGCCTTGAATAAAATTATATAATGTCAGAACCCGAATTTCCCATGGAGGTGAGAAAGTAAAGGAGCAAAAAGGACAAGTCATGGCGTTTTCTTTTCTTACAAACATCTGTATTTGCACTATACTGAGGCTAAAGCCGACATCGCTGCCTCTATATACCTCACAATTGAGAATATCTTAGAGAATGGCAGAAAACTCGTCATTTGAATCCAGGGAAGAGGGATACATATTAAAAGTCCGATTTATAGTTGGGAATATTTGAATTGTCTCCCATAAGCTCTTCTTTAATAAGGCAGTTGATTGGATCGACGGGACCTAGGGTAAGGTAAGAAAGGGAAACACATATGAAATGGTCATCCTAAGTGAGAAAAGACTTAGGTAAGTTATATAAAAATTAAATAAAAATTCTATATACTTAGTAGGCTCTTAGATAATTTAGAGATTAAAAGCCTGTCTTCTATTTACTTTAACAATTACTAGCTACTGTTTATAACATGTAGTTTATGACCCTTGAAACCAAACAGTTTAGTCTTAAACATATTAATAAACCTAATTGTTAAAAAGCGCCTAATAAAGAAAGGCACGATGAAAGTCCAACCTTGTGCTAGTGATATGCTATCAATTTAGACCATACAGCAGGCTGATAGTGTAACCCAGGAAATAACAAACCCTGGGGCCAGGCAATCTAACAAAACCGGTCGTATTTAAACCTATTCCCTGTCGCTCAACTGTTCGTTTACCTCACAAATTGATCTGCGAAGCTTGCCCCGAGTCCAACAGCTTCATAGTGCTTCCGTGCTTTGTCCAACTTGCTGAAAACATCTTCCACACCAACAGGATTGCCGTCAGGGTCAACATAGATATAAGCCCCCGTGACATGAAACATGGTCACCATCTCCTTCACATCCTCTGGAACCTCGAGAGTATGAATGTCTCCAGGAGGTTCAAAAGCATAACCGCCCTCTGTCGCCCACCACGGATGCTCTAGATAATGCCAGCGGCCCTTGAGAACTGTTGCGTGCACACAGCCAGCGTGGCGATGACGCGAGAGGATACCAGATCTTCGGACTCGAAGAATGTTGACAAAGTAGCCGCCAGAAACGGAGAGAAGAAGAGGTCGGAACCAAACGTCTGGTGCTTGTGGGACCCAGAGACGCTCGTCGCATTCAAAGTCGAAGATTCCTGGAACGACAAGGTCGTCAGGAACAGCTGGAAGACGAGGACCTCGATATGGAACAGCAGCTTGATCCGCAGGTTCTTTGAGCTCTTCTTCCTTCGAGGTATTTGCTATCATGGTCACAGTTTGCGTCGTAGTAGCCGTCTTGGTGACTGATAAGATTTCTTTGGGTATGAACGGGAAGGGAGAGTTGGTTTGCGTTGGTGTGAGGAAAGTAGAGACAAGCTGGTGTTTTATAACCATTTACCACCGGGCGATCAACAGAGTGACGGTTATATATCTTACATTTAAAGTCTAATGCAGAAACAGTGAGGTGATAAGAGTACATGTCGTTAAGCCGCATGGCGCAACCCCTGGCGCCAACGGCGGCCCCAGATCTGGGGTGGAGCTTAATTGAATGAAGGTCGTATGTCGCTGACATATGTTCTAGGGATTAACTTATGTTCAGTGAGAAGAAGAAGAACCTTTTTCTCGGGATTCGGAACTTCGCAATTACGAAATGGAAAGCTTCCAGCCCCGTTGCTTCACCACATCTGGCCAGTCGACCTTATCTTGGTCTTCCCTCCTTGACCCATCCATTCTTCGCCGCCATACTTCATCAAGAACATCAAGACAAGCCTCAACGTTTCGGAATTTTCGCCACTTGATCATCTCGCCAAGCTTCTCTCTAATAATCTCTATCTCACTTGTCTCGTGGGCTTCTCCTCCTGCCATGAAAAGGGGGAAAAGGAGGGTGCATTCCACGAGGCAACCCTCTGACACTTGTCTGCTAAGCTTACATATCGAATCTACACAAGCACTCAGCTTCGCTTTCAGAATGCCAGAATAGCTTTTGATGTAGCGAGAAAGGGTTCGGTAAAGATGAATGAGCGCCGCGTTGCGGTAGGCTTCACCAAGCAACGCTAGCGGTGAATCATCGTGGCCCGAAGGGCAAACCCAATTCTGGAGTTCACTTTCTATCTTTTGTGAGCGTTCGGCAAAACTATAACCGCGGGTCTGTGATCCCGATTCTGCTTCTGCGAAGTCGGCATTCAGGATGCTAGTCTCGGAGATGAGATACAGTATCCGCGACGCAAATCCAAAATAGGGATCTGCGAGTGTGTCATCCTCTGAGGCCCAGTAGAACCCCCTTACTAATGGACGGCAATTCATCGAGACACTCATCATGATATCATGATAGGCAAAATTGCGGAGAAGCCACCTCCCCTCAAAGGTATCCTGAACAGCTTGCTTTGGATCTACCGCCGCGAGAGAGTCCTCGGACTGCCAAGCTAATGCGGCAGCAGCGCCTTTCAAGTGAGGATACCAGGCATCAGTAGCCTCGGATATTGACTCCATAGAACAGAGGACCATGGTCACAACAAGGCACATCTCAGTGGATAGCTCACTATGCTTCATTGACTTTTGAAGCTGAGCCAAAGCATGTCCACGATGCCTTAGCGAATCCGCTCTGAACTTCTCGTCGCGTAATGCTAAGTGGGAAGAAGCCCATGCTGAGACGGCATACACCAGGGCAGGACATTCGAACGCCATGGGAAGGATAACTTTTCAGGTAAGCTGTTACAGTTATCTAGGTACCTAGTGTTCAGTGCACATACCAGAGAGGAAGCAGTTATTTTCGAGATTCGTGGTCAGTAGAAACGCAAGAGTCACCGTGTAGTAACGCAGCATCACTCGTCTACTTCCCACGAGATTTTCCGAGTTGGCGTCACCAGGTTCCAGCGAGAGTCCAAGAGGTTGACATAGTTGCGTGACCTCTTTGATTTGCTGGTCTATGCTCGGGGTTCTCATAACTCTTGTCTCGGTCACTTCAGAACCTCCCGTAGCCGCCCCAGGTGACCGTAGCACTGAGCGTGGAGGCTCTCGCTTGCATACTAGATTGAGACGCAAACAGTGACTGCAGATGGGGTAAAGCTGGTCACATTTCTTCTTTCTGGGATTGATTAGCATATGGACCTAACTGATGCATGAGACCCCCGACATACCGTTGACGACAGGTTAGACATCCACGCTTCTGTCGAGTATAGCCACCTCTCCGAGTTGAAGCCGAAGGTGGGGGTTTAAGTGATTCGTTCATTGGACTCAAAGTCCTGAAGCGATTCAACTCTCCTATGAGCCCGAGTGAGCTTTAGAAATGGCCAAGAGCGCTATGGGCGGTGATATGAAGAAAGAGAATTAGAGAGGAATATTTGAAGATCGAAAGTTTCGGGTCACATCCCGTTATCAACGATACTCATGCACGGCGCTATGGGCGGGAGAGGCTAATCTGAAGATGGCAACGTGGGGGTTATGCGGGGAACCTAATCCTGGGGTACTATGTAGATCGTTGGCCGAGCTTGATAGTGCAGATATCGAATAGACAGACAACGAGTCAGAAAGGAGCAGGCACAAGGAAAGATTTTGTAATACTGCAAAATTGATTGGAGTTGTTAGCTACCTATCTTGACTAGCTATCTCGGTGGCTACAGTCGTGGGCCGCACCAGTTTCTTTTCTCAAAAGGCTAAAACCCATGGAACTTAGACGGACTGATAGCCATTTACAATATCTGAATGGACATCGGGTCGGGGTTTGATGAACTTTTACTGCAGCGAATGAACTACCTGTTTTGAAGCATACTTAAGAGTCGCGCCCCATGAATATCAACAACCTCAGACATCACAGTCTGAATAGAGTCCCGTAGAATGCCGACCATCCGCTCCAATTCAGACTCGGTTACCACATATGGGGGAGACATTATCACATGATCAACATGGATATCACCAGTTTCACCCAGGTTTCCCAAAATATTCAAGCCCAGATCAAGGGCCCTGTCCACGATCTGGTGGCACAGTCTCATGTTTGCCGGGAAGGGTGTTTTGGTGCGACGATCTTGAACGAACTCAACCGCCCAAAAAAGACCACGCCCACGGATATCGCCGACATATTCCATATGTCCAAGATTTGTTCTCAGAAGTCTCTCCAAGACTTTACCCATTTCTTGGACGTTAGTGAGAATATCTTCATCACGGATGATGCGTTGAACCTCGAGGGCTGCAGCGCAAGCCACTGGATGAGCCTATCGAGAAAGTCAGCCAGCTCCTCGTCAACCTCTCGTCATATAAAGCTTACCTGGAATGTGTGTCCATGGGCTAATCCCTGAGATCCGTCTGCAAGGGCGTCGAATATCTTATTGCGAAGCAACACGCCAGATAGGGGAACAAAACCTCCACCAAGAGCTTTGCCTATAATCTGAATGTCAGGCCCTGAAATGCCCTCTTGTTCCCAAGCATGCATAGTGCCGGTTTTTCCCATACCGCACATAATCTAAGATGTGTTAGGAACTATGGTCATCGGTACAATCAGCAGTAACTCACTTCATCTAAGATCAAGAGGACATCATGTTTGTCGCAAATCTCTCGGACAGCTTTGAAGTATCCAGGTACAGCAGGAAGGCAACCTAGAGTAGTTCCACTGACAGTCTCAGCCACAAATGCAGAAACGTTCTCCGGTCCAATACGGAGAATCTCGGCCTCGAATTGATCTGCCAGTCGCTTGACATAACCTTGGTCGGATTCGTTTCCCTTCAGCCTATAAGCGAAGCAAGGATCAACGAAGCTGACATTATGAGAGAGCCAGTGGCGGTACATGGCCCTTCGAGATTTGTGGCCAGAAACACAGAGTGCTCCAATCGTGTTTCCATGATAGCTCTGTTTTCTTGCGATGACATGGTGCTTCTGGGACATTCCTCGCTCGTGCCAATACTGCGTTGCGAGCTTGATAGCAGCATCAGTGGCTTCGCTCCCAGAGTTGACGAATATGGCCTTGGACAGGCCACCGGGCTGCCCTTGCAGAAGCATCGACGCAAGCTCCTCGGTCACATCGCAAGTGAAACGTGCGCCAGAGTAGAGATACGGAAGCTGGTTCATCTGGTTCGCGACCACTTCAGCGATCTCCGGACGCCCAAAGCCGAGACATGATACGGCCGGTCCGGCTGAGGCATCAAGGATCTCACGGCCAGACTCGAGAAATAGAGATACACCCGAGGCAGAAACGACTCTTTCGGGCTTGCGAGCGAACGAACGATGGAGAATGTTCGAGTTGGAGACAAAAGGGTGAGCCATCTTGGATAGTTGAGATTTATGGTCTGTTGCTAGATGCTAGATCCGAATCTTTGAGAGCTAGGTTTGATAGATATATTCGACATATCATCAACTCTCCTTCGGCCCTCCCTGATATCTAGGATACTTTAAGCAACTTCGTGTTAGCCTCCGAAACAACCCCGAACCTAAGTAGCTATCATGAAGCCCCCTCAGGAAATCCCGCCGTTGGCGCCGGGTGAGCTTCATAGCGGCGCCAACGGCGTGGAAAGGCCCAGACTATTACTATCAACTACCTAGGTGCTGATAGACAAGGTTTCTCCACATTTCCCCGCCTTGCAAGCTTCCATATACCGGCGATAGGTAAATTGCTAGTCGTCCGTAGAAGTGAAGGCGATCGTACCAAACCAAGATGAGTGACACCTCTCGCTATCGATTTGGCCTTCCTCATGTTATTCATGAAGATACCTACCTCAGTACCCAGTAGTTTTGTTATTGCATCGTGACTTTTTATTGGCTAAGGCACCCTCATTACATGCCATGGCCGCTTGGGGTGACTTGTGTGGTAGTGAGTGGTATGTGTGTTCTTGTTGAATATAAAATGAGCAAGAAGGCTTCCCTTTCCATGTGGTGCAAAACACTCCCATTCTTCCCCTAAGTTTCTCTTCAACCTTGTCTCGTTGGCGTATAAATATTCATTCCTGCCATGGCAGAGTCTATCCTCACGAGTACTGGGCCCGATCCTCCCAAAGCCAGGGATGAGCAAGAAAAGTCCCCGAGTCGTCTTGATGAAGTTGCAACCATTCGAAATGGTAGCTCCGACCCCGAAAGAAATGAAGATACACACCGTGGCTTCAAGCCTCGGCACTCGCAGATGATAGCCATAGGGGGTGCTATTGGAACTTCACTGTTCCTAGGAACGGCCCAGGTTCTTCGCATTGGCGGTCCTCTGTTCCTCTTGATTTCGTATGGAGTTCTATCTATACTTATCTACTGCATCGTCACGGGAATTGCCGAGATTGCAACCTATCTCCCTGTTCCAGGAGGCACTATGGCCTACTACGGACACAAATACGTGTCTCGCAGCATGGGCTTTGCAATGGGATATCTCTACTGGTACTCACTTGGCATCTTGATCCCCTACGAATTCGTCGCTTCTACACTTCTCATCAATTATTGGGGCACTGCGGTCAATGGCGCCGTATGGATCACCATCATATATGTTGTCATTGTCATTGTTAACCTCTTCCCGGTCAGAGTCTTTGGAGAGTGCGAGTTTTGGAGTGCAGGCATGAAAGTTCTGCTCATCTTAGGCCTCATATTTCTCTCCATTGTGCTGTTCTTCGGGGGAGGCCCTGATAAAGATGCTCTCTACTTTCGATACTGGAAAGACCCCGGTCCAGTGAGCGCTTATATCGTGGAGGGTAATGCCGGACGACTCGTTGCACTACTTCAGTCTTTTGTTCTAGCATCCTTCGCATTCGTCTTGGCCCCTGAACAACTCATTGTGACAGCAGGCGAGATGCAATCACCACGCTATAACCTCCCCCGAGCCGCTCGACGATACATTTGGCGCCTGGTCGTTCTTTTTATGCCCTCCGTCCTCGGAATTGGTGTAGTCTGCGCATCAAATGATCCCCGACTTACAGCACCTGGGACTGCGCGCTCACCTTTCATTATTGCCATCAAGAACGCCGGCATCCCTGTACTGGACAGCATCGTTAATGCACTGATCCTCCTTTCGGCGATCACGGCTGCGAACGCATTCCTCTACTCTGCCTCTCGGAATCTTTATTCACTTGCAAAGGCCGGATATGCACCTGCGATATTCAAGAGATGCAATAGATACGGCCTTCCATATTATGCGGTACTGGTCACTGCCTCCCTTGGATGCCTAGCATACCTTAGCCTGTCAAATAGTAGTCTGACAGTCTTCAACTGGCTAATCAACCTCACCAATACCTCCGGCTATATTAGTTGGATCTGCTGTGGTATAATTTACGTGAGATACCGCAAAGCCATCACTCATCATAAGTTGGAGTCCCCATATCACTCCCGCCTACAGCCATGGGGCATGTACTTCGGAGTCATTGTCTCCATCATTCTTTTGCTCATCAACGGATTCACTGTCTTCTTTCCTTCAAAATGGTCAGTTGGTGATTTTTTCACGGCTTACATCGGCATCCCTGCGTTTCTGCTCATCTACTTTGGTCACCGGCTGTATCATCGGGGAGATGGATGGGTTAGAGATTCTGAAGATATTGATATGTATGAAGGGATGGATGAAGTACTGGCTGCAGAGAGACCACCGCCCGTTAGGGGTAACATCACTCGGAGACTGTGGGCTTTGGTAGAATAATCTTTCAAAATCTGCCCTGGGCCAGTTGCATAGTCCTCAAAGAGCAAGGAAACCTCTGACCCCAGCTTCCTTGAGTACCAAGAAAAAGTAGTGTAAAGGTCTCCCAAGTCCAATCTAAGTTTATATGATTATTCTTATCATTTAGAACAGAGGTCTCAAATCGACCTGCCTCCGCTTTGATAGTCTAAATCGATAATGCATTCCTGGTACAAGGTTCATCTTCGCCTAGGATTTTCTTATCGAGCGTATTGGAACAGTGAGATATATTTGAGAATGAACAGTTCAGTTTTGAGGGGCTATAGAATCCATTGGCTATAGCTTATGGTTATTCGTTTCATGATTGCCGGCCCGCGGATGAGAGACTACTTACCTCTAATTACGATACCAAGAATAGTTGATCAAGGCTCTACTAAGTTGTACCAAACCAACTCAACTCCTATTGAGTTTACCTGAGTTTTTGAATCATTTAGAAAACGAGTCTTAATTCTCTTGCCCCCCTTGGATTTATGCATTGACCGTTTTGTCCAACTGCAAATGCACGGTATATTGAAGGACCGCCTTCAATGTTGGAACACTGCTGGTGAAGATGGGTATGCCGAAGGTGATATGAGGGAGATGATGATATGCTAGCTATCAATGCTAACTACCTTATATCGTTGATGCTTGTGCATAGTACCCGCAGGGAGGTAAACAGGCGGGATGATACGGATAGCATCCAATGATACATACATACAAGCATTGCAAACAAATCGATCGGATCGTAGGGCCGGGTCACAATTGATATCCATGTGCGCCTGATAATAATCCTTGACAACCTCCTTATAACCTTGGTCCCTATACGTCGCATTGACTCGCGAAGACTCAGACTTTGAGATGTCCCTATCATATTGTTGGCACATATAGGACAAAGCTCTCAGGAGTGCGTGGGTATTGATACCAGATCGCCCACTTTCCGATCAACAGAGAGTCCAAGCGTAGAAAGCAGGCACGGATTACGGGGCCATTTAGGATGACGAAGCTCGTTTGACGACCTTAGTACCTATCTATGGATGTATGTATGGACGTACTCCGTATAGAGAGTGGTCTTGTGTGAGCTTAATCGAAGTGTGGATTTCCATTAAGGGGGTAAGGCGCCTAATAAGTGGTATTGACTGAAGCAATGTGGTTACAGTAATGGATGGATATAAGAATTAGAGTTCAGAAGTTATACATGTGCAATATGCAAACCCCGGATAACACAACGGGCTATAAAATAAATAAAGGCTATAATTAGAAAATATATATCTATATATAATTAATATATAAATCTATAGTAACTGCTATACCTAGAGCAATTCTAAAGCTTATATAAGATTACTATAAAAACTATAAAATATATATTATTATTTTTATTCCTTAGTACCTTTATACTTAATTATTAAAAAAATACTATTTAGTAAAGTAAAGTTATTACTAGCTTTTTATATTTAATAG
>NW_023502401.1:0-33645 GCF_013396075.1 Fusarium subglutinans
CAAGGTATATAAACCTTAATTTAGTAGGAAAAGGATAAGCTTAAAGAGCTTACTTAAGGAAAGTATTTTAAATAAATATATTATATTAGAAAATTAAAAGTAAATTAAATTTAGTTAGTATTACTTTATACTTTATAGTTATAGCTTTAAGGTAAATATAAATTACTTAGTAACTTAAAAAGGAAGGGTAAATATACTATAAAGGAAAGGTTAAATAGATAAAGGTTTTAAAGAGAATATATCTATAGTAACTATATAGTTAGCTATAAAGGAAAAAAGGTTAAAAGGACTAGTAAAGGTTTAAAGGAAAATATATATAAAGTAGCTATATTATTAAAAGAAAGGTTAAACTAGCTAGTTAAGGTTAGGGAATATTAAGTTATAAGGTAGCGAAAGATTAGTTATAATAAAGTTATTTTAATACAATGCCCTTTGGACACTTATTCGGTGGTGGACTTGGCATTGAAGGTTCGTTTTCTCTAACGTAACACCACCACAGCTATTTATTGATGCCATCAGATACCTTCTTCGCTTCTAAGGACCATGACCTCCACCGCAAAAGAAGAAAGCCAATTGAACCCTACTTCTCCCGTAACGGTGTCTTGAAGCTTGAAGAGTTAATCGGTGAGCGTGTCGAGAAGTTATTCCACAGGTTCCATGAACTCTCTGGCACTGGTGTTGTAGTTCGTCTTGACTATGCTTTTGAGGCCTTTACTGGCGACGTCATGCAACATATTTGCATTGAGAAGCCCAAGTCGCTTCTTGCAACTGATGACTTTGGTGAGAAATGGTATGACATGTCCTTCAACAGTGAGTCTGGAGGCGGCTGAAGCTGAGATTCATAGGTTTGAGATGCTTCGAAACGTCTCATTGAGCGTACCTCTCATGGGCATGTTGCCATGGCTCGTCCAGTCAGTCACCTCCTTCTCATGTACCGAAATAATGCTAAGAGGCATCAGTATTCTCCAGTTTATCCTTGAGCGCTGTATTATTTGGTTCGCGCCATCAACAGCTTATTTTCAGAATATTCAAATCGTATGTACTATTACCATTCTCTCCATACGTCCCAACTAATTGCTACTTAGCAAGCGGGTCGTCAGATTGAGGAAGCCAAGCAGGAGAAATTCGAAAATGATCGTAAAGGCGTAAAGTCTATTGGCGGCAAGCCCACCCTCTTCCGCTACCTCATTCACGAAAGTGACCTGGCGCCTCAGGATCTGAGCACAGAAAGACTGCAAAAGGAGGCAATGGTACTGCTTGGTGGCGGAACCACTACTACCGCTCGGACAGCTACAATGACCTGCTTCTGGATGCTCAGCATGCCAGAAAAAGGTCAACGTCTCCGTGAGGAGCTCAAGCCCGTTATGGCGGGATATCCCCAGAAGAAGCCATCTCTTACGGAGCTTGAGAAGCTTCCTTACTTGGGAGCTGTCATCAAAGAGAGTCTGAGGTATGTAATCGTCAGGGGTCTTAGTTCTCTGAGCCAATTAGATGCTAACATGCAACTCACGCTAGAATGGCATATGGGTCAATGCGTCGACTCCCTCGCACTTCACCCGACACAGCTCTCCAATTCAGAGATTGGACGATCCCGCCAGGCGTAAGTGCAAATCGATTCCTCCTCGGATCCCGTGAGTGCTGACATTTGTTGCTCAGACACCTGTTGGAATGAACGCCTACTATCTTCATACTGATCCAATTGCTTTCCCTGAGCCTTTTGAGTATAAACCTGAGCGATGGCTCGACAATGTTACGCCAGAAATGAATCGCAGCTTTGTTCCATTCTCTCGAGGCTCCCGTCGATGCCCTGGCTCTAGGTATGAGCTTTCTGTTATAGCGCTAAGAAGCCCAACTGATTTATCCGATAGTTTGGCTCTTGCTGATCTCCATTTTGTGCTTGCGGCTTTATTTGGCCCTTCTGGTCCCAAGTTCGAGCTATTCAATTCAGACAGATCTGACGTGGATGCGATTCATGACTATTTGATGCCTCTTCCTCGACTTGACTCAAAGGGAGTTCGAGTCACGGTCAAGTAGAAATTTGCTGGATTGTATACATGGAATTATGATCGAGGCGCAGATGTAGTTATGCATACGGATTTAGTGCCCTATACATTCGTTAAAGCACCACGAAAAGATAAATCACCCACTTTGAGATGTATGGAATCGATCTTTGTCGAGACCGCCAACCCACTGGTCTACACCTTTAGTGGTGCCGGAGCATAGCCAGTTGGCTAACTTGATAATGATGTCTTGGAATCTCCACGTGAACAATCTGTCTCTAAGGAAAGGTGGTAGGTAAGAGTCAAGAAGGGGAGCTTGCCAGCTAACGTCAATGGGAAGCTCTGGACTGTTAGGCTTGGAGCTTCTCCCAAGAAGTCCGGGAAGCAAGATAGGTGTGGGAATTCTCTATAGTAGTCATCAGGTCTCGTGTTTTGACAATGATTTATAGGCTGCCTCACCTTTGGAGCACCGAGGAAACCCTGCCTATGACAGAGAACAACACGTTTCGTGGGGGAGGTCACGGCAAGGTGGGCAATATCCATACCGGTCTCGCCAGTACCGAGGACAACAACGGTACCTCCCTGAGGAAACTCATCTCTCTTCTTGAACTGAGAAAAATGTTTGACAACCTTTACCTTGCCCATCCCTTTGACATCGGGAGTATTGGGAGTGACGTGAAGCCCAGTGCAGACTGAAACAGCATCGCATTCCCACTTCATATCGACACCATCAGCACCGCGATAGTGTACGACATGGCCGCCAGCCTGACCTCTTCTGACAGAGGTAACTGACGTGTTCAAGGATATCTCAGGCCAGAGATGGAAATAATCCGCGTACTCCTTCAAGTAGCGAATGAACCTCTCGGCGCTGAGAAAGTCTGGATCATCCGAGTCTGCTCGGAAGTCAGAGAAGCAGGTCAGATACTTGGATGAAACGAGCTGGATATTGCAGTCAGCTAAGGCGATGAGCGAATTGCACAGAACAAACTCACCTCAGCATCCTCATAGGTACGCTGGGTAAAAGTACCACCAACAGCGCCCTCACGTTCGAAGAGGCGAACTTCAATGGGGTCAATGTTGAAAAACTTATGTGCTTCCTTGAGATACTTGAGGGTGACGAGGCCTCCAGGCCCAGCACCAACGACAGCAACACGCATGATAAGAGATGTAACAAACAGGTGACTCGAGGTCACGAGCGCAATGAGGATAAAGCTACCGTATATACTTACTCAAGAACTTGCCAGGAAGGTATGCACTCGAGTGTGCACCTTTTCTCCTGATTCGGGAGCTGGAGGGATCCGAGCCGAGTGTCTTGCCTCCCGTCCACATCCTATTGAGAAAGTACGTAACATGTCAAGACAAAGCATACGTGACCCCTTGTCGATATTTTGATAACAACAAGGTCACTACATGGCTTGGCGTCAGCACGCAAACTTGAGGGGTTTTCAGATATCTTATATAGCGCCCGAAAACGCCGTTTATGGGTGCTCTCCACTATACCCCTCCATCGTTCTATTATATTACCACGCCTCCGTTGAAAATACACTCCTACAAGAGACAAATACAGCAATTATCCTTGCTTTTTCACATATAGTCGGATCCTTTGAGATAACTGGTGACGCTGTACCCAAGAAACATGTACCATGTGACCCATAAGTGATTAATGGTCTTTTTATAAATCATGTGATAACAGTGCATTGTTGAGATGGCAACAAGCAGAGTTCCCAGATTCCACATCCAGACAACAATCCTTGACTCTATCGTTACTATCAAATCATGCTTCAGAAAGGCCCCCAAATCATCTTCGGCACAGCATCAATCGGCTACGGCTCTCTTGCCGAGGAGGATGCTGTTCGAAAGTTCCTCCAAGTAGCTGCAGACAATGGCATCAAGCATCTTGATACAGCTGCAAGCTATCCCACTGAAGAAGCCACCGGCATTACTGAGGTTCTTCTCGGAAAAGCAAAGTCCGGCGAGTGGGCGATAGACACTAGAATTGCTATCAGTCGTGATCTCCGAGGAGCATTGGCTCCGGAAGCTGTTGAGAAGAGCCTCAACACTAGCCTGGAGAAACTCCATCAAGACTCGGTCAACATTCTTTCGGCGCATATGCCAGACCCTGTTACACCTCTTGAGGATCAGGCTCGCGCTTTTGACGACCAGTTCAAAAAGGGCAAGTTTAAACAGGTATGGGACACACTGCATACGAGACCTTGTATCAGAACCGGGCCTAATCTATCTATCTTACAGTTAGGGCTATGCAACTGGCCTCTCAGCATGATAGAGAAATACATCGAGATCTGTGATGCTAAAGGCTATGTCAAGCCAACTGTTGCACAGTACATGTACAACTATATTTGGCGAGGAACAGGCACCAAAATACTAACATTCCTCCGCCAGCATGACATGGTTCTTCATGCCTATAGCCCACTTGCAGGAGGCTTCCTGACCGGGAAGCCAACAGATGGCGATACAGCCGGTACACGATACGGCGAGCCAACTCATCCTCTGACCATCTACAAGTTTATATACGACAAGGAGCCTTTTCATAACGCAGTCAAGGATCTTTCTGGTCTCGTAGTCAGCGGAGCCGTTGAAGGCCCTGCTGACGTGGCTATTCGGTTGTTGTTCTACCATTCGAAGCTTCGGCCACAAGATGCCATTATTCTTGGAGGTTCGACTGTTGAACACTTTGAAAAGAACATGGCCATCATAAAGAAGGGGCCTCTCCCGGAGGATGTGCTCGAGGCACTGAAAGGGTTGGAAGTCAGTGAGGCTGGAATGGGCGATGGCAACGTCTTTGGGTCAGTGTTTGAAGCATAGATGTACTATGCATAGCCTAGTAGAACTTACTAAAGAGTGTAGAGAGCCCATACATTACAAGTTGGAGTTTATGCATTTCTTAATGCGCCGTTATGTGAGGCATCGTTTGAAAGTAACGAATTCCACTGAAGTAAGTACCATTGAGCAGGATCGATCCAGCTTCTAAACACTGTGAATTTCTTATGATATTGAGCTATGCCAAGGTTAAATTTACAAAACTTCATCTCTTAACTACTTATACCAGAGGCTCAGCTGCAATAGTTGCTTAGACAGAGATCCCATTCAACTCTGACCATGTCCATCTCCACAGTTCAGCGTAGATAAATCCAGCTCTCCCTCCCTTCTTCTGATCATCAACTTGGCGAAGGGGTTGGCGACATACGCCATGCCAAATGCCACAGGCTCTGGCTTCTTATCGTCTTTGAACTTCCAGTCATACTTGAGAAGTAGGTGGCACAAAGCAATCTTGACCTCATTAGCTGCAAAGAAGCGTCCTGGACACGCATGCATGCCATGACCAAACCCCAGATGATTCGGGCTTGTGCTAACCAGAGATGATGTCTTCTCCGTATCTGACATGAAGCGATAGGGTTTGAACTCTTTTGCCATGTCGTAGTTCCCGTTGCTCCACATATGAGATGATGTGACGGCTACCTTTTGGCCTTTCTTGATTTGAATACCGTTGGACAGGGTGGCATCAGCAAGCGCCTGTCTTCTCCAGCCTGACATGCATTAGCAAATAGACCAAATAAGTAGTGTCAGTGATGCTTACCCAGCAGTATTGGCTTAAGTCTCTGTGACTCTTTTACAACGCTATCCATCAATCTGAGATTAGAAAGGGCAGTCTTGGTCATGCCTGACGTTGAAAGTACGCCGATGATCTCCTTACGCATCTCCGTGAAGAGTACTGGGTGTGCGGCAATGTCAATCATGACTTGAGAGAGCAAGTCAGTGGTCGTATGTATAGCAGCTAGTGAAAGCGATATCTGACAATCGGCGGGGGGAAGTCGAGAACCACTCTGTGCAAACCATTCAATCGTGTCATCAAAGGGAGACTTCTCTCCCCGAGCAAGTGCCGCAGTCTTGATCTCTTGACGACGTGCAATATGTGGAGCTAGTTGTTTCCGGGCGGCAGCTAGCGCTCTGCGAACTATCCAACAGGGAGGCAGCATCCGATGGATGTAAGGTCGAAGCCAGCGAGGGACCATGCAGAGGACCATCATGGCTTGGAAGGTCTTCATGGTATAGTATGCTTGTGCTTTGTTCCATCCTTCGTCGTGACAAAGCTCCTCTCCCATGAAGACTCTGGAGGACATTCGGGTTACGATGTTGGCAATATCCTCTCTCAAGTTTAGGACGTGCCATTCTTGGTGGAAAACAATTAGCTTCACTACTATTATACGTGTCACCACTTCTGTGCAGAGAAAGGCAAACTTACCGTGAGAATCTGTAATGACGTTTTTCATGACTATAGCAGCTTCATCGGATAATGGAGCCGTAAGTTTGCCTGTTCCCGACTGTCAGTCACGGCGACATGAGCTTGAATCACGGTAGACGAACCTAAGGCTTGGGTCAATTGTCGCGATATAATCTTTGACATGAAAGGATCATGTAAGAGGGCATTAAACCCAGGTATATAAGCATGATTATCCTGGGCCCATTAGTCTCGTTATAGGAACTCTCTTCCATGAGGTTGTAGACCTACATCACTGGCTGCAACTCCAAAATCGAACCGCTTGTCAATTTTGATCTCGTCTATACATTCGGGGGGTAAGATGACCAATTCGCCCCATTCACAGAAAAGCCTGTATGGCTGACGGGGAAATTGCTCAGCGCCCCTTTTGAGAATATTCAGGCTGTATCGCATGAAGCGGTAGAGTCGTGGAAGGTTGATGATTTCAAGTGGCCTCACTGGGTTAAGCAGTGGTGGCTCGGAGTGTGTGTCTAGCAACCATGATCCAATGGCCATGGTGAGGATGGCCACGCCGATGGCGATGATGGCATATCTCGACGGGTCAGCCACCAGGCTAAGCTGTTCGTACTCCATGATCTGGGTACGAGCATCGAGCAGTTGCAGTTGCAATAATTTCCGCAGCGAAAAATTCTCTCAAATCAGAATTATTAGCAGACTTTGTCCTTATTACGCAAGTAGTGTTCTTTGGGGTTAAGAGTTATTTAAATAATGGTGTCAGGATGCTGCCTTTGTGCTTATTTCATGCCAGCAAACACCAAATACGCCATCCTGCACATTACCTGATTGTGTGGCACCTCGTCCGACATAATCTCGATGCTTTGTACACTGTACTCTTGGCTCCTTGTAACCCAGAGCAGCCTGCCCGTTAATATCTCATACCCCTCCCAAGTGCTCTTACATCCCAAGCCCGACACTCCCATGAGCTAGCAGGGTATAGATTACCCCTCATCTACCATAGCATGACAGCAGTTACTCACAGTGACATGGCAGTGGGGACTTGTACTTGTGCGCCTATGACAGCTAAACAGATTTTACAAATAAGCCGTACTTTTATATGTTAATGGTCAGGCTATAGACTATAGAGTGTATTTGAAGTCAGGTCGCAGGTCACCTTGAATCCACTTCTGTTCGTCTGACAGACTGTCCCATTTAGCGTCCATCTTGCCAAGGCTGCGATCTCTGTTCATTTTGCGAAGTCCCAGATGCATCAAGATAGATCCACCAAGCAAGAAAACCACGAGATAGCCAAAGACAACCCCATGTCCTGTATAATAACGGGGCTTTTCGCGAAGCAAGTAGATGTTTGATGACACCACGCCATTCAAATTACCCCAGCCTACTACTACTCCCAGCACAAAGGCACGCTTCAGCGATCCCTCAGTGTTATTGTTCAACCATGAGAGAGTGTTGGGGACGGTAGGGTAAATGCCTGCTGCGCCGAGGAAGACACCGACATACTGCACTGTCGGGTTGGACGACGCTATGAGCATAGCAAAACCAGTAATACCGAGCAAAACAATGGCAATGTTGCAGTAGCCTCGTTGCCGGGTCCTGTCGCCGTAAAAGCCCACGCAAATGGTGAGGGTCGCTGCTACTGCATAAGGGGGCACAGAGAGCAGCTGGGCCTTCGTACCTGCATGGCCCATGCCAGCAATGATAGTCGGAAGAAACAGGGAGAAGGCATATAGAGGAGTAAGGCAGCCCATATAGATCAGCATGTATCCATATGTCTTCCAGTCCTTCAAGGCAGCAAACATATGTCTCTTATCGAAGTCTTCTGCAGTTCGGCCTTGTCGGTCCATGATCAAGCGACGTTGGACTCGGATCTGGTCATCAGGACTAAGAAAGCTCGCTGTTGCTGGCCAATCAAAGACGAGCCACCAGCATGCCAGTCCAGCTACAACAGTAGCAAGGCCCTCCAAGATGAAGATCCAAGCCCAACCGGGTTTCCCGCCGATGCCATCCATCTTCGCAATAACAGCTGCAAGCAGGCCGCCAAAGGAGCCTGCCAGTGCAGCGGCTGAGAAGAAGATAGATGACCGGATGCCGATTTCAGAGCTCTTATACCAACAAGAGAGATAATAGTTGACTCCGGGGAAGAGTCCGGCTTCGGCCATACCAAGGAAGAAGCGAGCGGCTAGCAAGCCCTTGACATTGGTGACAAGCCCCATCAGAGTCATTATCAGTCCCCATGTCAGAATAATAAGGGTGAAGAATAACCGGGGGGTGATCTTCTTGAGCAGGGCATTTGTTGCAGGTTCGACGACAGCGTATGAAACGAAGAAGATCGTCAATGCATTATTGTAGTCCCCTTTGACCATCCCCAGATCGACTTCGAGACCAGCTAGGCGAGCGTTTCCGATATTGGTTCGGTCGAGGAAGGACAGGAGATATAGGAAAGACAGCCATGGGATAAGGGCCAGATCAACCCTCCACATCAGCTTCTTTTCCTGTTTGGATCGGTTAGCTCGGTCGTTCATTGATACGAGTGCACTGTTGATTATACGTACAATAGCTTGACGCTCTTCCACCGTCTTTCCGGCATCAGGATCTGGTAGATGAGCCAGAAGCTGAGCTCGCTCGTATTCGATGGTTGTGTTGTCGACCTTTTCAGTCTCAACTTGAAACGGCTTCTCGATATCAGCCATGGCGATTGTAACCGATGATGCTGGGACTGGATGGCGAAGGGTCTTGTGACTCAAAGATGATACCACTGCCTCTTTGGTGGGTAAGAGGTGGCTTGGGAGGAAGAATCTCCAACAAGCCGTGCAGGGACCTGTTTATCTATACTTTTCGGCGAGATTAGCCGCACTTACAATACCGATGGCCGGTCTCCAGTATTGTATCCGTCTGGAGCACCCCACGGTGACCCAATTCGTGCAAGGTTCCCTCATTCCTCCACCATTCTACCCCACGGGGCAACAGACTTCTGCGTAGCTGGTTACTGGCCTTTAGATTAAGGTTTTGGCTGCGGAACCACATACGAGAACACGACTACAGTGGACTTTAGATTCCGTCATTGTTGAGTACTTAATTGCGAAGATGTAATACCACATTAGACTGCTGTTGATCCACTGGAAACCTCGGAGTTCCGAGTTTGGATACAGCCCCCGAGGTGCAGGGAGAAAACGGCCGCCGGAATACGCTAGAGTCATTAGTCTGGCTCTAGAAGGGTAGTGAAAGACCTTGGGCAACGAATGAGGATGCGTCTCTTGGTCAGTCACTGGGGACAAGAAAACAGCCGTGCACCTGAATTTGAGGTTTAGTTCTGTGATAACCTTGAATTAAGCTTGCGCGGAGCAGGCGGAGAAGTGCGGGGTTTTCGTCTCGACCTTTCTGGACTCCATCGTGCTACCCCAACAAGCCCCATTCCCAGGCCCCATTTCGCTATACGGGGCTTCATAATGTTGGCGGAGTATGATCTCCTTAACTGGAGAAGCTAATAATTCCCTCATTGCCAAGTCTTTCTAGACCATTTTAGTGTCAAGCAACGGGCGTAGATGAGTTCTGTGATTATATGGTAGTATCTTTATACGAATGACGTGAAAGGTAGTAGTCATTAGGCAGTCTGATAAGTCCGAGTACTCGATACGCGCTTAGTCTCGTCAGACTGACAGCAGTAGATCTCGCCGTGGCAATTACATGGTTAGGGGAGTGCGGCATCCTTTGACCCCTGCATCTGTCGCGAAGTTGCTACTAAGACTCTCCCTCACGGTCTTTAAACCAGAGATAAGGTCAAGATGGATCAGAGTCTACAACAGCCTTTTCTTTTCTTCTTTTCTATTGTTTCCCACTTCTGCACCTGCTCTGTTGCCACAATATAATCGGAAGGTTACTCTTTAATGGCACTTCTAGCATTCAATTGACTCCATTTGTTCAGTTTCGTTCCCGGTCCCTCTTTGACAGACTCAGAACATTGGTCGCTCCGTGGTTACCTATTCGCCACCTCCACCACCATCACCACCACCGCCTCCATCGCAACCCCCGGACGCTCCGTAATCGCCCGCTCCTCCACCCCCAGATATATCGCCCCCTCGACCCCTTCTGATAACCTTCCTCTCTTTCCACGCATCGCGACCCACGAGCAGAGTTCTTAGATCAGTCCTCTCCACGTCGGCAGCAGCATGCTTGACTGTGTCAGGCACGTACTCCGTCAACGTCTCCTCCACTGATACTCCTCTTTCCAACTCCGAGGTATACTTCGATTTCCATAATTGTCTTGTGTGTTGGAGCAGTGTACCTGCAGCTTGCACATTCGCTGTACGCTCTCTATCAAGGACCCAGTCTGCCTTCTCGGCCGACCAAACCCAGTAGCTTGCTGGGAACAAACGATGAGTCTGCCATAGAAGATCAATCTCGAGCGTTGGGGGGATTATCCGCGAGGGTCGAGACCTTGGGCGACAAGAGGGTTTTGCTGCCTTCGGGTCTAGCTTTGACTTGTATGAGCCGTCACTCTCACTCTTTGGAAGTATACTACCCAGAAGGCCAAGAAATTCTTCATATTCACCCACCGA
Organism: Fusarium subglutinans; assembly: GCF_013396075.1. NCBI lineage: Eukaryota > Fungi > Ascomycota > Sordariomycetes > Hypocreales > Nectriaceae > Fusarium > Fusarium subglutinans. The sequence goes on from NW_023502401.1 coordinate 10,812, forward strand.
GTTCTTCAAACTCTCCAGAAACCCAGGTACCGAATTCTTGACTCGATGTGTAACCTTCCAGAAGGACACTTGTTGCTCGAGGTCTTCTCGAAGGTCTTGCAAAGATGGCCATGGCTTTAGCATGCACGTCTCGTTGAATTGTTCATGCTGACTCTGACTCCTGCATCTTTCTTCTATCCTACAAGTTCGTATCGCCGCGTATGACTGGAGGTCCCAGACCTTGAAGCCTTGCTCCGGCACACTTGTGCGGCAGCGATCCCATTGATGCATCAGGATCACTTTTCCTTGTTGGTCTTTGGGGATGTCGTCAAGCTTTTTATCAGTCGGCGTTATCCATTTTCTGTCCGAACATGGTGGCCGATCAGCCCGTCCTCCCAGCATGGATAGTCTCTTCGGCTTCCATGGTGCGGAGGGCCATAGCTGATATGGTAGGTTGGAGCCACGGCACTCGGAGCCAGACCGGCTCATCTTACTGCAATCATCCCAAGCCTTCTTTGTCCGTCTAGGACACCATTCACCTGCTAGCAGTTTAGTCATGGGGAAATGCCGATGCTCCAAGCCAAAGATGCCATTGAAGTTGCGATTACGGTTATCGTATCTATAGTGATGAAAGCGCGAGGGTGACAGCATGTGCAGATACATAATAAGTGCAACGTCCCTATAGTTATCAGCAAGACGACCGCATGGCAAAGACACAGAGCCTACCATGGAGGTGGGTGATCATTTGGGCAAAAGCCTCGTATGTCGATGAAACGAAGATACATAGCATAACGCCATTCTGAATATACCAATGTTTCGTCACTTATGCTACCATCTGTATCGCCAAGGTGTTGAAGGAGCTTCAGAAAGGTCTCGATCAGTTCGAGGTGTTGCTATTGATAAGGAATGAGTTTCAGATCCATTGCACCAAATAGCAACATGTTAGCTCACAACAACAGCGTGACTTAAATCAATCGGCGTCCTTGTCCAAGGATCTTCGTAGACAGTGGAAAACGGCATGATTATGGCAAATGTCTTTTGTTATGTGAAGGCGCATGTACAGACATTGGACTGGAAAGTCAATGATGTTGTTGTACTCCGGCTTTGGTTTATATATAGAACACCACCTGAGGCTGTGCGCCGATCTGATTCGCTTGGCGGTAGGATCTGGTTAGCCCGGTTATTTGAATTCAGGCATATAATTGGTCACAGCGGAAACCTTCCATACTGCGGCTTGATGATGTAGGGTAAACGCGCGACTTGGCAACTTGTCAGGCTTTTTACAAGGCATTCTCTTATCTTCGGACAATCGGACTACTTTCATTGATGAGATTACTATTCTATATATGGTCTTCAATCTGATTGTGACAGTTATTCAAGCCAATGTAGAGTTTTGGTATGAGAAATAATAAGATCTCGTGGAACTTCTCACTAAGTTGCACAAGTAGCAAAACACTGCTCCTCATTAGTCAGGCAACGTAACATAGTTAAGAAAACCAAGCAAGGAAAGTATAACAGCTAATTGAGTTATACTAGAAACTAACTAGACGGTTTACAAATGGTGGGATACATAACAAATTCCCTATAACCAACTACCGGGTATAAACAGCGCTTCTGCGAATAATGGACTTGCTCCAAACCCAAACCGGAATGACCATGATGTATCCAAGCCAAAGAAGAGCTGCCATGACGGCGAATTGCTTCAATGGGCCCATAGCGTTTAGCCAAGTAAGGGCTGAGTAGGATACACCAAAGGCCAGACAATTTTTCATGACATTTACAAGAACACCGATATCTCCTGCTCGCGAAGGCATAGTGTTAACCGAATAAGTAAGCAGGACATTAGCCGATCCTGTCAAACCAAATGAAACAAGGCCCCATCCGACGCATACAACGATCCAGTGAGTAGGGGTTCGAAGTCCATGGCCGAGGATAATGCAGCCAACAGGGCTGGCGATTGCTCCGATAAGCATCATTGGCAGTCTACTCCTGGGATTAGGCTCCTCGGTGCGTCCCTTTGTTGATCGGATGAAGAGAAGGTCTGCCAAGTATCCACCAAAGGGGAGACCAACAAGAAGGCCAATAAGAGCAGAGGTGCAGAGTAGGCCAATCGAACGCGAATTCCACAGCAGAGGAGGTTGGGCGTAGGTGACGGGGAGGAGGATGGAGATGATAACAGTCCAGCCAATGGTTAGGCCAAAGATGTAGACGGTGACGAGAATCTGGGGTGCCATGAGCAGCTGCAGCGGCCGAACCAATGATAGACCCATCTTCTTCCACTTCATCGGCATAAACTCGCCACTGAAGGACCTCGAAATGTACTCCTTTCTGAAGCTGGCGACAGAAATCTCCCCAGTTGTAGTCACGGCCGGTGACGAGATGTAGATATCCTCGATCGAAGTGCTCGTAGGCTTGGGCTCGGGAACAGGCTCGCTTCCAGGCCTGGGTTGAGCAGCGTCCAGCTCCTCGGTATCGTGAGTTGTCTCAGGAAGCATCAAGATCGAACCAAAGAGATTAAAGCCAGTCGCGATTGTCAGAATCCTCAGGTACCATCTCCAGCTCCCCAGATCAACTCCAACTGCACCAGCGACCATGGGACCGATTGCAGAACCAGCGGCGAGGAAGCCAACGTAGACGACCATGGCTCTTCCGAGCTGATGAGTCGGAAACGTCTCAGCTACGATGATGGGGCCGAGAGCCTCAACGAGACCGCCAGCCAAACCACCGACGATACGCGAGTTTCGAAGTGAGTAATAGTCGGTTGCTTCACTGGACCAGATGTTACACGCGATGAAGATGACGAGCGAACCGAGAACCGTGTACCGCTTTCCGATGAGCAACGATAACGGAAGAGCGAAGAGGTTCTGAGAGTGTTAGCCAATCAACATATCCATCAAGGATAAGACGGTGAGTGACACACAGAGAGTCCCAAAGCCAGCAGAGCATAAGTCGGCAGCCTAGAAGCTTGAGTTTGCGTGCAGTGCAGCTCCTGAATGATCAACCCAAAGACAGAAGAAAGACCAGAGGCCCAGGCATTTCCGATGAGATTGTAGAAGCTGATATTCAGCAGAACGCATATACGCCACCAGAGCGGCCATTCCTATAAGTCGCGTTCTATTAGCGTTCGTGGCCTGAATCACAACAGTGATTAGGGGTGCTCTTACGAAAGGAGAGATAGACATTGTCGAGTATGCGGTCCTCGTAGCACAGTTAATAACTGGCAGTGGTGTCGATGGCAATTGATTGATGAGACTGATTACAGAAAAGGAGTTACTCATAGGGTTGGAGCCTCAATCCTTTATGCCTTCACTTATCACTGGCCAGTGCCGAGCGCTGGTCTAGACCAAGCCTCGTGCCAGGATGATTCAGGCTGGGACACGCTGGCTCCCGTCTTTGCCCCGAGCCCCGGAAAAGATCCAACTCTTACCTCAGAGTTTACCCCGCACGATCTCATCGCTTCAATCAATGGTTGACGCGTTTTACATGCCTCGAAAGCTTCATATCCTTGCTTGCTGGGGACTCCTGGGGACTTGATCTCGCTTGTTGCACCTTGTGCCATCAAGACCGCGGGGTCGGACCTCGGTTTCCCAGTCAGCCGTCGTTATCTCGGTCGTAGATACTCGTAGATCTGATTTAACGGAAGCCAAGTTTATGAGTGGGATCCCCGTAGGCCGAGTCCATGGGTAGTTCGGGAGATGATATTCGACGTATTTTTCCAATGGATAACAGAGACACTGTAACAGCAATGCTGGTCATGTTGATAATCAAAGTGACTGAGTATTTGGTACGGCTAAGGAGCGTGATGTAAGCACTAGCAGTCAGGTCTTTAACTCCAAATGACACTCTCACAAGTCCAATCTAGGCAGTATACCAGTCACCCACACAGTTACTGAAGAATTATTAGGTACCGGCTTAGACAATCGATAAGTAGATCCATGGTCTTGCTACGTGATGCTTGAGGACCATTGAAGAAAGTGCAATTGATGATAAAGCTAGGTGATATGATTACGCATGCATGATAACTGTCTGCGTCTCAACGAATTCCTTCAACCCCCATTCGGCACCAAATCTTCCAAATCCGCTCTGCTTCGTTCCTCCATGAGGCAGAGTCGCTTCATCATGAACCGTAGACGAGTTGATATGCACCGCGCCAACTTGCAGTCGACGCGCCATTTCCAAAGCTGCGTACTGATTCCGTGTCCATATCGCACCAGACAGCCCGTAATCACTATCATTGACAATCTTGACAGCCTCTTCTCTGTCAGAGACCGCGACGATTCCAAGACAGGGACCGAAACTCTCCGTGCATAAGAAATTCATAGAGCTGTTGATGTTATCGAGGATTGTGACGGGGACCTGGTTTGAGTCGGTCTGGTGCTCCTTAGAAGACTTGACAGAAGATCCCTTGGCTTCTGCATCGGAGACCAAAGCTTGTACTCTCGACTGGCTCTTCGGTCCAACAAGTCGGTACGCCGAGCCGTTCTTGCTTTGCAGAAGCTTCGTAAGCTCAGCACGAAACTCATCTACGACATCCTTTTCCACTAGGACAAGATCCGTAGACATGCATATCTGTCCGCCCTTAACACACAAGATTGATTAGTCGGTGATCGAAAGTAGTGGACAGTATGCTCACATTTAGTGTTGCTCCTGCAAGAGCCGCTTCTGCTGCACGACCGATGTCTGCGTCCTTCAAGACAATGCAGCAGTTCTTCCCACCAAGCTCCAGCAATACCGGCTTCAGAGCCCGTCCCGCTTGCTCAGCAATGCTACTTCCAACTGGAGTAGAGCCAGTGAAGTTGACCTTTCTGACAGCGGGGTCTCGAATGAGATAACCAACTACCTCAGGGGCATCTTCTGGTCGATGAAGGATGAAATTGACGACACCAGGAGGGAAACCAGCCTTTGCGAACAACCCGGCGACGAAGTAATGTATACGGGGACTAAGCTCAGATCCCTAGAGTTGGCCATGATTAGTAAGGTGTCGCTAGACATCAGGGATAGAATTCTCACCTTGAGAATAACAGTGTTCCCAACAGCCAGCGGGGCAATGACTGCTCGAAGGGCCAAGAAGAGAGGAGAGTTCCAGGGAGCAATTCCCAGAACAACCCCCAAAGGACGAGTGAACACCAAACCATACGACCCTTCAGGTTGGGTGTGCGGGATGGTGCCACTCATGCTCCCCGCTGTGAGCAGATATGCAGTCTGTTCGATCAAATCGATGCTGGTAGTGACACCGATAGATGCCCATAGATCGTCGCAGTGGATCTCAGACTTCATAATATTTTGGACCTCATGCTGATGGTTCTTCAGCACCTACGTTTTCCGCTTCGTTAGTCATGGTATCAAAATGGGTCAAAGTGTATCGATACCTGTGCTAGGCGTAAGAGAAGACCGCGTCTATGGGTCGGAGAAGTTGTAGACCAAGTCACGAATGCTTTGCTGCAACTCGCCACAGCATCCGCACAGTCGGATATACCAGCACCCTGGAAGTACCCTCCCTCAAATGATTGGTGTCGTGAAGTATCTTCCTCTCTCAAAACTGGAGCATCGTTGATAAGCAGGGGAATACGATAACCTTGTGATCCATTGCGGAGCACAGGCTGGTCAGTGGTAGAGTCCGCCATTGTCTCTGAAAGAGCTTCAGTGGAGCTAACAAAATCAGGAATACGATATCGGAAACTGAGTATCATTTTGGCGAGATATCGTATTACTTGTAGTAGGGACTAACAGAAGGTTTCCAGGAGCACGCCAAGCAACAATAACTCGTAGCCTCGGGTGCGGATGCACCAATCAGTATAGTCCGGGGTTAGGGGCAATATCGGATGCCCACCCATTCACCCAGCGATTGGCTAGACATCTGATCATCAACTGTCAAAGACATGCTACAGTCTGCAGAGAACTGGCCCCGTTGGTCTTTTTCTGGCCGGACAATAGCAAAGGCTGACATTGTATGATACGGGATGAAAGCATCAGAAGTGGTTGAGGGGAACGGAGGAGGTTGAACGACAAGACCAAAGGCAGAATCCCAGTTAAGACGAGTGGTTGGTGACACGTACCTCAGGCTCTTTTGTATTTTGAGTTGATATAGACAATAGATTGTTGAGTGGAAAGTATGCCTTGAGCTGATGCCCGAGCTTGGTCAACTAAAGAGGCTATTCCCACGTTCACATTCAATCATTTCGATGAGCACGGCGCACTTTGATACTGTATTTAACTCGACTTTGGTCTCGAGATTAGTCAAATGGAATCAACGATTGTTTTATTTAGAATACCTTCATCATAGTTTGGATCCCTTCCCCTCTTGATGCATCTGACAGTAAGACTATCCAAGTTATTCAGAGACATAAGTCTCAACATCAACTCCTGCCACGCGGTAGAACCCCAAAGCCCTGAGCATCGGCTTATCATCAAATCTATAGAGATAAACCTTGCTGCTATCATCTGCATGATGCTGATACTTGTGCCAAGTTGGAATGCAAAAAGTATCACCCTGCTTCCACTCAAGGACCTTGTCTCCAACTTGAGTGGAGCCGGAGCCTTCAATGACATGGTACACAGCAGAGCTTGTCTCTTGAATCTCAGGTGACTTGGCTCCAGGGTTGAGTCTCTCGGCTGAAGCACCGATGATACGACCAACTGCGTGATGATGTTAGCTGAAGCTCAAGGGTTATCAAGGTGGACACTTACTTTCGGCCCCACTAGGCTTCAGGTACGGCTCCGAGACCCATTCATCAGGGCTGGCGTCTAGCTTGGGCTGCATCTTGCTCCATGGATATACAATATCAGACTCTTCAAAGTCTTCAGCTGGGTATCGCGCAGCAGTATGATGTTCGACGAAATGGACAGGGAAGTGGATGAAGCTAGGGAGGTCAAGGCCATCGAGCCAGATGACAGGCTGATCATCTCCACCCTCCTCATCAGCGCCCTTCTTTCCGTGATCATGCCAGTTCCAAGTAGGTGTGACAATGACGTCGCGAGGCTTCATAGGCACTCTCTTGCCGTGAACTGCAGTGAAGCCGCCGGTGCCTTCGATGATGAACCTGCATGCGAAGGCAGTGTGTCTGTGCGCGGGTGCCGTCTCTTTAGGCTGCACCAGCTGAAGTCCAGCATACAGGGTATCAGTGGTGTATGGTGCCTCTAGGCCAAAACGGTTAGTACTGAGTTGGGGGGCGGGGAATGCGAGATACCGGACTCACCTCTTGCAGGATTTCCAAGCATCAGGACACGGCGCTCGGCTTGCTTCTCCGTGATAAGCTGTCCAGCCTTGAGGAGATATGGCTTGATCTTGTCATATGACCAGACATAGGGAACAGTCTGAGGGTTGGGTGCTGGAGGGTTCAGGCGTGTCATCTGCGCCCAGAGAGGAGCTGTGTTGGTACCTTTGAGGGCTTCAACAAGTTCCTCAGACGTGTTCAGTGACTTGGCTGGAGTGACGTCGGCAAGAGGCTGGTCCCCATTGGGTGCTGTGACTGCAGAAGGCGCCATTTTGATTGATCTCTTGGATGTTTCTGATGGTGAGCGAAGTTAAGCCGATAGTAACTGTGATAGGATAGTGGCGATTGTGATTTCAATCAAAGGTCGTGATTCTAATCCCTTGACGACGTTCTCTGTTGTATCGTAGATATACTTCAGAAAGATTCATGTGATTATCAATCAATGATTGCCAAGGTAACAAGCTTTATTGCTGGTAAATCGGCAGATGCTGCGGTGGTTTTGTCTTCGGGGCACCGTCGGGAAATGATCCCGCAACACACGCCCCTCATGCTGCGACACACAGCACAAAACTACATAATTCGTCTGTGCATTGCTGACAGCTTACTTACAAGTACACCATTCGAGGATCCGTGTCAAGAGTCCAAAACATACATGTGACTAAAACAACAATGGCAAAGAACAAGATTACTCAGCCGGTACGTGTCAACGTGCCCTCCCCTCCAGTGAAGCGAGGTCTCACTCCAATAGGCAGCGGCATACCCTTCACGATCCACTAATCTCCTGGAGAGACTCCATCAAACTGCTAAGCATGCTAATGGCAACGGTCACTTGTCCGGCTCTCAGGTCAAGCTTCAAATCTTGATTGTTGGTGCAGGACTTGGCGGCTTAGCCACGGCTGTTGCGCTCACTCGTCAAGGCCACGAGGTTACAGTCTTGGAGCAAGCAGCTGTCTTGGGCGAGGTACGTACTCAAAATGCAAAAGCTCGACCGTTGTCTGACATCTATACTTTAGGTTGGTGCAGGTATCCAGATCCCTTCGAATTCGTGCAGGTTGCTCATGAAATGGGGTCTCGGTCCATATCTTGAACAATATGCCGTGAAGCCAGATAGTATGACATTTCGACGATGGGAGAATGGCGATTCGATCGCCTATACAAGACTCTCCCCAGACTTTGAGGACAGATACGGAGCGCCCTATTTAGTCATCCATCGAGCAGACTTCCATCGCGCCCTTTGCCGCCGGGCAGAAGACCTTGGAGTAAAGATTGTGACTGACAGCAGGGTCACTGACTACGACGAGTCAATTCCTTCCGCCACGACTTTTGATGGTCGCGAATACCGTGCCGATCTGGTCATCGCTGCAGACGGCGTCAAGTCACAAGCTCGATCTGTTGTTCTCGGGGGTTCAGACCTGCCGCCGCAAAAGACTGGTTTTGCTGCTTATCGCGCGACAGTAAATACAGAGGAGATGAAGCAAGATGAAGACACAGCCTGGTTGCTTGAGAAGCCTGGGATCAACATCTGGTACGTGGGAGATCCCTTCAGCAGTGCAGCGAATGTTGACCATCCTAGGATTGGGGAAGACCGACACGTCATGACGTACTCTATCGCTGGGGGTAACTCTTTCAACATGGTCTTATCTCATGTCGACCATTCGTCACCGAGTACATGGAATGCTGAGAATGCGATCCGCGATATGCAAGACTCGTTCAAAGACTGGGATCCAAAGTAAGTCGTTTCTTCTCCATATGCACCAATACTTACTGAACGTCATTAGGTTGTTCAAAGTGATCAAGATGATCAAGAGTACACTCAAATGGCCCCTAATGAGCGGCAGCCGTCTCCAAACTTGGATCTCCAGGAGTAAAAAGCTCATTATCCTCGGAGACGCTGCCCACGCCATGGTGCCATACATGTCCCAAGGTGCCGCCATGGCCGTAGAAGACGGAGCCGCTCTCGCTACAGCCATCTCAAAGATCAAGTGCAAAGACCAAGTATCGACGGCTCTGCATGTCTTTGAGAAGGAGAGGATGAGTCGAAGTTACGGTATGCAGTCTGCAAGCTTGGTAAATGGGAAGCTATGGCATTTTCCAGACGGTCCTCTACAGCAAGCTAGGGATCTTGGGATGAAGGCGGAGGTGGAAGGGCGGCCGTTTGTTGAGAGCACAAATCAGTGGAGTGACCCTGTAACTCAGATTTGGGCGTATGGATATGATGCTGAGGATGCCATAGAAGAACTCTGGAAGAGCGAGGGCGTATAGCTGCTGTAACATAAATCAACCCTACTAAATACAGAACTAGGTACCTATATCGCCTGCCCATTTTATTCCTCCATTCTTAGCTTTGTCCATCGCTCTCTGATAGAAAGCCTGGTTAGATCAAGTTCCATCAAAACAACACCATGCTTGTCTGTCTTGAAGGCAACCTTTTTCCCCTTGATCGTCACCCTCAAAGTCTGATAGCCCGGGGGTAGATAGAGAATATTGTCCCAACCCCAAGTGATCCACCTTTGATGGGCAAGGACACACTCGTGGGGTATCTCTTGCTGTGTTGACTGTGACGCGTCTGTATCTTGTAGTGACCACCGAGGAACAAGTAGATTTCCGACTTGAGATTCAATGTGGGCGCCGTCGTTGGAAAATCGAAGCTCGTCGCCCGGCAACTGGCAATCAAGTGCCGCCAGTTTCTCCCCTTTGGAATTCCAAAACTGCATCTCATCCCTGGACCGGTAACTGACGCAGAGTCCCAAGATCTGAGTAGGCGAGATAGCCGCTTTCGTTCCATAGACCATATGCTCACTATCTAGCTTCAGAGACCCAATCGGCTGCCCATCGGAAGTGTTCCGGATGATGTATTCCCATGAGTCATAGGAATCTCTGTATCCAAAGGCCGCAACCGACTCACTATCTTCAGCAAACCTGACCGGTGCCCGTTCAGTAATCTGCCACATTGTGATGTCGAAAGCAGAAGATTCTTGTCCTGTTAGCACTCTAACGATGTGTACCCGACGTTCATGCAGATTTAGGTTTGAAACGTATAAAACGAGTTCGCCATTCGGAGAAAAGAAAATCTCGCATATCGGGTTTTGGACCTTTATCCCCTCAAAAAGATGAGCCCCTTTGGAAATGTCCCATACGTGAATGGTTTGACTTATTTCTGAATACCAGGCCACTCGGTCCTTCAAAGGAGAGAAGACAAGCTCGGAGACGTCCCCCTGCAAGAGGGACACACTCTGCCATGTCCCCGTCTCGAAAATCGAAGTCTGGGATGAACCAACTATGGCAACCAAGTCGGCGTTTGTCGAAAAAACGGCATTATGCCAAACGTTGTGATTAATCGGCATCTCGAATTCTTTGAATGGCTGTCCTTCCATTGTAGCGCCCCAGAACTGGACTCGATGTTCAGTCCAGGTCGCCAAGAACCGGCCATTTGGGGAGAATGAATGTGTGCGTGGCACGACTCGTTTGGACACGTCACCACCCGTATTCCACTTCCAGAGCTCACTCTCGACCCCTCCTTCAACGAGAAGTAGATCGTCGGCTCCAGAGATAAACTCAAGGCGGCCATAGACAGAGTCGAAATGGCTTTCCAGTGGCACCTCCTGGTCACTAATGTCCCCGGAAGCTGTGTCGAGTGTCACAGTCCACAGATGAATTAGAGTCTCCCACGCTGGCCTTGGGAACTGAGCTGGGATTATTGAGGCCATATATCGGCCATCTGAAGAAAGAGACAACTGTTTAGAGCCGTTGGCGACGTGGAAGCGACCAACCTCTTTCCCGCTTGTACTCAGGCGTAGTCGGACGGGCTTTCCGCTGGTCTGAGCAGCAATATATTGTGCACCATTTGGCGAGAAAGCAACTGACCTGAGATCATCAAACTCGTCTTGGGGGACCAGAGAGAATCGGAAAGACTCTTGCCAGGTTTCAGTATCCCAATGCACAACAGTCCCGTTGATTGCTGAAGCCAAAGTCTTCCCTTGATCCAAGAATCCAACATCCCAGATCTTGTCCGTACCGACATGCAGGTCTTTCAACTCATCCGTAGCAACGTCCCACATTTGGATGGAATATCTGTAGTAGCCTATTTCGACCACGATGGCCAACATCTGCCCGCCGGGCGCGAACTGTATTGCGCGAGGTGTGCCGCTGAGGTCGCGCTTGAGTTTCTGAGAGCCGTCTATAGCTAACCATAATCCAATACGGTCATCACCATCCTTAGCTGTTGCTGCGATCATGTCGCCTTTGGGACTAATCGCGATCGAGTGCTGGTGATGACGGAATTCGGCTCCTTTGAGTTCTACCATGAGATTTGAGCCAGGCTCCCAAACACAAAGGAATTCACCCAACCCTCCAAGCGCAATCTGTTTGCCATCTTCCGAGAACGCCATGCAACAAATGGATTCACGAAACTCGAGTCTCTGCAGTTCGATTCCTGTAGCAACATCCCATAGCTTTACGGGTCCGGTGTATCCCGCTGATGCAAGGACCGTGTTATCAGGGGAAAAGGCGAAGCTCAAGTGGCTCTTTTCTGAGCCTCCCAAAATTAACAGCTCTGGGTTCCAAATCAGTCTCGGTGGGCTTACAACTTGGATCCACCGAGGCATAAACTGCGAAAATTGTTTGCGTATGATGCTTTTCCCGGGGCTGAAGAGAAGTGCAGACACGTAAATTTGCATTGGAGCCCTTTCGATAATCCAACTGTTCTCGCGTAGGAAAGGCATTGCATCTTCGACAAGCACATGGAGGTCAGGACAGTCGGCCTTCTATATTATCAAACATTAACAAAAGGCTTGCCGGGGTAGAAACACGGGATGTGAAATGAAATACCTCTGTCATTTTCTGGAGGCGACTCATGGCCAGAATAGCCACATGTATCTGTCTCAGCAGGCTGAGTGCCTCGAGCCAAATTAGGAACTTCTCTCGCAGGAACTGGTGGATGAATCCATCATTCTCTAGAAAGACATTGCGTCTCTCCTCGGTCAAACTTCCCAGATGGTCAATCCAGTGATGGCAGCAATACTGCAAGTACTGCGGAATACACCTGTCGACAACCGAGGGTGCAAGGGCTTCGATACGGCCGCCCGGATGTTGAAGGTCGCACATATCCTGATAAAGACCAGTCCCCATCAAATCGATACACTTTTCCAAAATTCGACCATGGACCTCTTCTGGATATACTCGAAAGTCGGATGGACACTGATCGCTCAGAAGGAACTCGCTGAAAGAGAGATGGATCAGGGTCAATGCGCCGCTGTCCTGCTCGGGAATGTTGACCACGGCGCCAAATGCGGCGACTTGCTGTTTGAGGTCTTTTCTTCCTTTTGAGATGAAGCGACCAAGTGAATCGATGGACACCGGCCTAAACAAAACAGACATGGTTCCTAGAATCGACCTGATCTCGTCTGCTGCCTTATGTCTCTCTCTCTTCAGCCTTTTAGAGTCTCTTCCGACGTAATGGTACTCCAGAATCTTCTTGAATACCTGGACTTGGTGCCCGTCAGTCTCTCTGAACTCATCGCCGCCGTCCAGAATAAGCTGCAGTCGACCGTCGAGATCTTCGTCATCCAGCTCATAGTCAAGGAATCGGCAGGCTACAGAAGCACACAGGAATAGTCCCCCTGACATCTTCCTCAGTCTCTCAATCTTGTCGGTGTTCAGCCAGTCTTTGGGCCATTCCTGAGCAATAGCAATTTCTGATAATGTGTGTATGAGAAACCTTGAAATATCATCAATGTCGATCACCTCGGATTCCTTTAGAGCGTATAAGCTGTGACTATGATTGACATAATTCTGATTTCCAATCCTCTCGAGATGGGCCGAACGGTAGAGGCCTCGAAGAATCGTCACGAAGTACTTGGAGATGTAGACCTCTTTCCGGCTAGTTACCAGGATCCGGATATGGACCTTTGTCTTATCTAGGCTGAGGTTCTGAACAAGCTGAAGAATCTCTTTGGCATTCGAACACTCATCAAGAGCGTCTATGACGATGAGGAGTCGGATGGGAGAAAACAACTCCTCGTCAAGAGATAGGAGGGGATCTCGGATGAGCAAGCGAAGCTGCTCACCAGGTGACTTGTTGTCGACATTGAGATTGTCTTGGATCGCCTTGGAAATGTGGCTTCTGAGTCTGGGTACACTAAATGCTAAGCATCGCGCGACACTAGTGACAAGATTTGCCCCTGAACTTCGTCTCCTATCGTTACTATTGAAGAACCAGGTAGCCCCAAGCGCGATAGAAGAATGCGGAGGTTCTGAAGTGGCAAAAGGCTTCCGTTTGTGAAGTCGTTGAGCAACGGTCAGAGCAATACTGGACTTGCCCGTGCCAGCCATACCATGAAGCCAGAACACGAAGGGAGCATCTGGATCTTCCACCCAACTTTGGATCATATTCAAGGTCTCGACCTGGGTTCCCTCGAGGCAACCACCGTGGTCTTCCACCTCTCGAGAGTGGAAGAGGGCGGCACCAACGCACGTTAGTTGTTCAAGTCGAGTATCGTCTGCGCTTTCCTACTAGAGCTTAGTATGCTTCCCTCCAGCATTCTCAGGAGAACCAATACCATCATCTGCTCACGAAGAGCCTTGACACCGTCTGAAATGGCCGGAAGCTCAGACAAGGTCCTGTCGCTTCCGAGGGTGGTGAAGCCGCCCGCGATCTTTGCATTGGCGTTTTGTGCATCTTTCAACATTTCATGCCACGCGTCTGCCTGCACGGCATCACGGCCAATGCGCACAAGAGAACCATTCTGATAGTGGACTATAAGTCTGATCTGAAAACGAAGAGAGGTTGCATAAAGGTTGATAATCTCCTGTTCCATGCCTTCTAGAAGAGATGAGGTTACTGAGTCCTGTCTGATATGCAATAAGTCAACTGCATTTCTGTAAGCCGCAAGAGGATGCGCACTGTTCACCTTGACGCAACTCGTCCAACCTGCGTTCAACCACGCTGCTTTGCAGGGTCAGGAAGCAAATATCCTCAAATGCTGTGGCAGCATCTGTATCTTGCTGGAATATGTTTTGGAGGAACTAATCGCGATCAGGAAGAGCATCGAATCTTGGAGGGCCACATGAACTACCGGTATTATTGCCATCGCACCACCCCAGACTAAAGCAGCTGTCGGCTCAGCAGCCACACCGGCTTTGATAAGGTCTTTTTGCTTTTCAATGAATTTGATAACTCGGTGAATCTTGTCTCGGACAACAACTTGTTTGCCCTGCCTGATAATGACGACTCGTTGCTCTGAGAGGCTGTCAAGCTCTTTCCTGACCCATTCCTGAATCAGGTTCTGATTGGTTTTAACTTCTTCGAGGTATGAGGTAGCTGGTGTTTGTTCTATAGCTATCATGTCAACTTTTTGGACCCAGCTGCAGGATTATACCAATGCGTACCGGTGGGAGCAACGTTTGCATGGGTAAGGACATATTTCTCATACTGGAGCAGTTTACTCTCGAAGTCCTCTTCTTTGCACAGTTTGTCGTACGCCTGTTGCCAAAGACTGCACCCCGAGGGAACATCGGTGCTCTCGAGGGCTGGATTTGAAGACTCCACCTCTGTATCGGTTGGAGCAACTACAAGGGGGGAAGAACCAGACACAGACTGATCAGGTACTTCGTCCGTTAACTGAACCGTTGGTTGGTTCGATGGTTCGGCCATAGCTTGGTGAGAGAATTCGGGCGTCAGCTGGCTTGTCAAGTCTGCTTGGACTTGGTTCGTCGGCGCACGATGTTCATCGACGAGATCCGGCTGATAAAAAGGTAAGCAAACAGTGATCTAAAGCCAGGCATTAAACAATCCCTTACCGCATTTCCTTCCTCTGTGGGCGTCCTACCATGTTTGTTCAGTCGTCTCTTGATGCGGGCGGGGATGCCCCTCAAGTAGTACTCCATGCCTGGCAACAAGCCAAGACACCAAGCTGGGTAGGCTTGATGAATTAGACAGGGGAACAGCTACAGTTCACAGCATTGACTGCATCTGCTTCACTATTGTGAAGAGACTGGTCACGTACAACGTAGATTAGAAACTGCGAGGCAGAGTTTAGACAGACGCTTATCTTCACGCAACTCTGTAGTTCAATCATCCAATAAGTGTAGTTTCGCTTCTGCGGCGCGGAGGGCTTGAAAATATGACTTTTATTGGCTGAAGGAATTGTTAGGCTCTGTCAGCCCAGGCAAGATTGGGCCTCAAATGTACATAAGCGAATACGAAGCACATTGCTGCCAGTCTGACTTATCCTCCATGCTATACTCAGTTGCCCTTGCGCGTATAAAAGAGTCTAATATATTTATATATAATCTTATTCTTTAGATCTTCACTTATAACTACATCATTTCAACCACCGCGGTGAGCATATACTGTACATATTCTGTTAAAAAAGAGCAGGGCTAAAGATACATTTTCTACATTCTGACGAATAAGAAGTCTCGAAATCGACTCCACAGCCTCGTCCCATATAACACAATATACACAGTATTGCCGATGGTGTAGTTAAATAACTATGGTATAGCAACGGTCTATAGCTGCTGCAACGTGAATCAACACTGATGCATTTGTTCTCAGACGCATAGGGTCCAGCGTGGACAAGCTTGTGATGCTCGGCGCCATGGCCATAGAGGTAGACGCTAAGGCGCGGTTTGCAATTTCCGTGCAAGCCGAGGACGGACTTTGCAGCAACAACCCGGCAAGGAAGGGATCGCCATGGATACGTCCCCAAGACCAAAATAGCGGCTCGCTAGCTTGTACACCAGTAATGTGGGGTAAATGTCACTCTGCACAGGAGTAAAGCACTTTCTCCTTCTTAGTCAGGCTAAGCTGAGTCGCTCAGTCCGAGGATTCACATGGGGCAATGGAGGACTGGTCTGGGGTAGCATAACAAGAATCAACCAAATTGTCTATTTAACTATGTTTGATATCCTTATCATTAAGATAGGGCCATCAAGCAAACCATCTTCAGCTTATCATCTTTGGGGCGCTGGCATAAACCCGTTTGATGAAGTTGTTGACTATCAGACCACTCAAGTCCAATCACTTCAGTCATGTTTCCCCGTTTCATCCTACTGTCGGTCGCGGCATTCTCCACTCTAGGTCTGTCTGTTCCTGTCGTGGAGAGACAGCAGCCTGTACTCCCTACAGAAGATTCCTTTTACAAGGTCCCTGATAACATCAATGACTACCCTCCTGGCACTATCATCGACTTTCGCAAACCGCCGTCGCCCATTGCTGCATTTGGTGTATCTCCTGTCAACTTGAAAGACACTTGGCAGATCTCCTACAGAACCAATGACAACTTTGGCAAGGCTCTCTCAACTGTCCTCACTGTCTTGGTCCCATACAAAGCCGACTACACAAAGGTCCTTTCATACCAGGTCGCTGAAGATGCAGCTTATGCCGGCTGTGCTCCATCCTATGCCCTTCAATTCGCCTCTGCCACTGGCGGACCACTTGGAACCATTGTCACCCAAGCAGAGCTTTTGCTGATGGAAGCAGCTCTCGAGCAGGGATGGGTCGTCGTTGCTCCAGACCATGAAGGTCCTGACGCAGCTTATCTGGCAAACAAGCTTGCTGGATATGCCACCCTTGACGGCATCAGAGCTGCCATCAACTCGGCCAACTTCACTGGTATCTCCAAGAACCCCACCGTCGCAATGTGGGGATACTCTGGTGGCAGTATCGCGTCAGCTTCAGCAGCAGAGCTTCAGCAGTCCTACGCTCCAGAGCTTCGCATCGCTGGTGCTGCTCTTGGAGGCACCGTTCCCAACATCACAACTGTCATCAAGACTATTAACAAGGGACCTTTGGCTGGTATTATCCCTCCCGGCATGGTCGGACTCTCCAAGCAATACCCCCTTCTCAAATTAGGACTTGATGCTGCCATCAAGCCAGAGTACAAGGCTAAGTTCGACGCCGTTGGCAAGCAATGCTTTGTGGCGGATGTTCTTTCGTTCTTGGGACAGGACGTGGTTGGAATGCTCAAAGACCCTGCCATCTTGACACAAGAGCCCGCCAAGAGCATTTTGGAGGAGAATGCTCTCGGTAAATACAGCCCCAGCATTCCTCTGTTCATTTACAAGTCCATTCAGGATGAAGTCAGCCCCATCAAGGATACTGACGAGCTTGTCAAGCTCTACTGCGCTGGTGGAACCAAGGTTCAATATGATAGAGACTTGCTCTCCGAGCATGGGTCGCTCGCTATTATTGGAGCTGGAAAGGCTCTGGCGTGGTTGAAGGATATCATGAATGGCAAGAAAGGGCCAAGCCAGTGCAAGACTAGTAACGTGGTGTCTTCCCTCCTGGACCTAAGGGGTTCAATCACTCTCTCCGCTGCGTTGATTGAGGCCCTTATTGATCTGGTGGGAAAGCCAGTTGGCCCTATCATTGGCTAGAGAACGAGCCCGGGCAGGGCCTCACTTGCAGTCTTAGGTAGTTTACTACAGTACGCAGAATAGAGCGCAGCGTCTGTCAAGTCTCACAATTAATGCTCTCCACCGTCTATCCAGCTAGCCCTATTGATTGACAAGCGCATCACAATAAAACACAATAATTGTGTAAGGGCTAGTCGTACACGGTGTACAGTAAATTCTCACGAAGCTTATTACAGCTAGCTTGGAGCTAATGCAGGAGAATACGGTACTCTTTATTAAGTCGAAGGAGCTGAGTGCTGTAGTTACATACTTTGTTATTTCAGAAGATACTATCCTTGCATAGCTGAGGGCCTGCCGTTTAGCTGAAGTCTATTGCCGGCTAGCGTGTTCAGGAGAAACAAAAGTGACATCACTTTCCCCGTTGCAGGATCCAAATGAGGTAGAAGTGAGTCTTGTTGCTATGCATATCCCTGTCCCAAATGGCCCCAAAGGTCGGTCATACCCGACCCCCTTCGGGCACGTCCCGTTGAGACCATTCTCAGCCAACCCCGCTTAATCATTCTCCCTCCTACCGAAGCTCCTGGCTACAGTAGTACTGTACCGTTACATTTAATAGTGCGGGGTACAGTAGTGCAAACGCTATTACTGCGCTAGAGCAGGCTGTTGGTGCCTTTTAGACGATCTTTATAGGTCTGCTGATGGTCATTCTCCAACATATAACGCAGCCAGTGTGCAGTTTGGCAACGGATGAGGGGCTCTGCATTTTAAACTCATCCTGACAAACAATTTGGCTTGTGGATATTGATCGTCATTTATTTCCATTTCTTCAGATACTAACCATGGCTACATCAGTTCAAAAACCGCGACAAAGGAGGTATGCACATAGGTTCTCTTGTCCTTGTTGGAGTGGTGGAATTAACAAATATAGATACAGACAACTCACAATTCGATCCTTTCGAGCCTGCGTGGTAAGTGACCTGACACGCCACTCATCTTATCCTGGATCTCACATATTCTTCAGACATGTCATTTGAGAAAGGTTCGATGTGATGCTCTGAGCAAGGGGATTCCCTGCACCAATTGCGCTGCATTTAATGTCAAGTGTCAAGTTCCAGGCATAGAGGAACCCCTCTTGAGCACTCTGATAAGCCGTGCAAAAATAGGGGACAAGACGTATGAGGCCCGGTGATCCGTTTCATGATCTTACGTGCTGACAAGCACTAGCGCACAGAGAGATCCCTCAATCGCCCGCATTAGTACGCCAGCCTCAAGTACTCAGGCGTATCAAACAAGTCCTCAACAAGATGGAGTTGCGTCACTAACCAAATTGAATGTTCTGCCTATCACATCGGCAGGCCATGTTCTTTACCTTGGCGAATCCGCAGGCTTTGACCTCCTCCTTCGTGGAAGCCAAAGCCCCGTACATTTCCCCATGCCTCAGGATACACATGCGCTGTCAATACCTGCGGGACTAGACCCTCTCGAGATACAGATCTTGAAGCGCAGAGGGGCCTTTGTACTACCTCCGAAAGCGCTTTGCGACGACTTGATAGAGACATTCTTTTCTTGGGTACACCCGATTGTACCCGTCATCAATCGTACAAAATTCATGTCGCAATATCAAGATGCCAGAGATCCTCCCTCAATGCTCCTCCTCCAGTGTATCTTACTGGCGGGTGCCCGAATTAGCACAAACCCGCAGTTGAAAGTTGATGGCTCAACTTCAACTGCCGTTGCAACATTTTATCGTCGCGCAAAAGCCCTTTATGATGCCGACTATGAGCGCGATCGAATAACATTGGTCCAATCAATGCTCTTGATGGGGTGGTACTGGGCTGGCCCTGATGACATATCAAAGAACATGTTTTATTGGAGTCAATCCGCGATCACTGTTGCCCAGAATTTCGGTCTACATCGCAGCATGGAAAGTTCGAGACTGTCAATAAGTGAAAAGAGGCTGCGTAGGCGGATTTGGTGGACGCTGTTTACTCGAGATCGCGCTTTGGCTGTTGCCCTGGGACAATCAATATCCATCAACCTCGATGATTGCGATGTCGATATGATAACCGACGATGATTTCATCGAGCATGATGGGAATGATATCGACGAATACCCGCCCGATCCTGTTCACGTGGAATTCTTCGTCCAGTACGTGAAGCTGTGTAAGCTGGTAGGGCTTGTCGCATCGAAATATTCCAAGTTATCCAGGCATGGTCAAGACTGTAACGACATCACCTCGATCAGTGCAGCCCTGTCCAAATGGAATCAAGAGTGCCCTGTCACCATACGCTGGGAGAGATCGAAGCACCATTTTTGGTCTGGGATACTATACTTGCACTACTTTAGCGCTCGTTGTCTGCTGCATCGCGCAAGCTCCCCTCGGAACAGAAGGACTTTGCAAGACACAAAACAATCTTATGGATCACCAGATGGAACTGTTCGCGCGGCCAACATGATAACCTCGATTATCGAAGCCCTCAGCGACAAACAACAACTACGTCGCTGTCCTCCATTTATCGTCCACAGCCTCTTTTCAGCAATTGTTATACACTTACACGTGTCAAACACGCCATCTCCGTCTATCAGTAGACTCGCCAACCGACGACTCAGCACCTGCTTGGGAGCCATCAAAGATCTGGCACAAGTTTGGGTGGTGGGAAGAACAGTGCTGACAATGATTGAAAAGATCTCAGGTCTCAGCAGAGAGGAGAAGCCGTCACGATATAGCAATGGCTCCGCTCTGAAGGGCGAAGTCTTTATCGACCTTGGATGTGCCGACGCTTCAGGTCCCGCTTACAGCCCCAGCAATGGAAACCCGCTTACAGAAGCCAGAGATAACACTCAAACACCCCAAGATCTTCCAAATTGTGACGAAACACTGCCTTATTGCGAAGCACATACTCCGGTAGTCATAGGCTTCCCTGAAGGGCATCCTAATGTGCACGAATATCCTCCACCTCCCGACCTCGGTGATCCCCAACCGAAAATTGGTTATAGTAGCCTACTATCCGATGGAACTTTTCTCTCGGGATTCGTGCCTGACACATTCTATGTTGAGAACACGGCCCAAATCTGCAACGCAATGACAGACATGACAGCACTTACATGGGATCAGTTTCAGATAGGCTGTCAACAAGATTACAGTATTTCAGTGCCTTGGAGTCTGGAGCTTGACTTTCAAGGCCTAATACCGCCAACGATGGGTACAGTTTATCCAGAGTCAGGATTCTCTATAGAAGCTAGTAGTTAAAAATACAGTTTTTATAATAATGAGAACAGATAATTTTTTAATGATAATTCTATGAGCAAAGTAATTAGTAGCTTAGAACTATACTGCGAATCCGACAAACCATAGCTGTCGCCTCTTCCGCCATCTTAAGGACCACCATGACGCCCATTCCTGTCCCACCAACTATCGCCCTTTGATTTACAAGCTTTGCTAATCATGCAATAGTAAAGCGAGTCGAATAACTATGAGTTCGTACTAGCACTATGGCAGTTAACATTTGACTTGCTAAGATCTGGATGCGTCTTGGGTTTCTGATATGTTGGACTTTGCCGTTATAGGTATGTTTTTCCTCTGGTTCTAGATATGATCTATTGGTGTGGGGCCTCGGGTCTGCCGAGGGAACCAAAGAGATAACTACTGGTCCGTGGTGGATGGATATCCTACTAGCGGCCGAGGGTCTCGGGCAGCAACTATAGTGGATATGAATCGAGGTCGTTTGGAAGTCCAGTGCCGGAATTCCTGGAACTATAATATTGGCCTAATGCCTTGAAGAATATTATATAAATTCAAGATAATAGTCTTCGGGGATCTATCACCCTACAATCTTTAACTTTTGCTGCACCTATTCTGCCTTAACATTTCTCATCGAGTATCTTCAGCAATCTTTCGAAATGGCTGCCGTTCGAGATGTCGATATTCTCACTTATGATGGATTGAAGTTGAAGGGAACTTTTTACAGCGCTGGGCCCAATAAGCCTTGCATTGTCATGAGCCATGCAGTGAGTCAACTTACGTTGATGAAACATGAGATAGATCCTAACTCGAAGTTATAGTTCTCTGGCCATCGTGACCATTTCTTACCCGAGCTCGCTGCCAAGTTCAACGAAGCTGGCTATGGAGCATTGGTTTATGACAATCGATGCTGGGGCGATAGTGAAGGCCTTCTTCGCTGTGAAGCCGATCCTGTAAAGCAGACACGAGATTATCTCGATATCTTCAACTTCGCTGCAGCGCTTCCAGAGGTTGACCCCACAAAGATTGTCTACTGGGGATCGAGCTTGTCCGGAGGCAACGCCATTTGCGCTGCTGCCATGAATAAGAGCTTAGCAGGCATTATTTCACAAGTCCCCTTCGTATCCGGCGGTTCCATGGCTCGCATCACCGGAGCTCCCAAATCTCTTCTAGTCTCTCATCGCACCCTCAACTCAGAGATCCAGATCCCGATCTATCCCAATTCTGTCGAGGAGGTTCGAGATGGTACCACTAAGGCTATTCTCAAAGATGCTGGAGCGGTTGGGTTCGCAGAGGAAATGACCCGGCGAGGCTACAGCTATGACAAGACAGCGACTCTTCAGAGTCTAACTAACACGATCATGCACGAGACAAACGGGGGTTATCCATCATATCTCCCCAACGCCGCTGCTCATGATTGTGGCGGATGATGATGTGTGTACTTACACGCATTTGCAGCTAGAGGCTTTTGAGAAGGCACTGCAGCCCAAGACCCTCAAGATTGTGAAGGGAACTGGCCATTTCGACCTGTACTATGGCAAGAGGTTTCAGGAAGTGGTTGATATGCAGCTCGAGTTTCTGAAGAGCATCTTTTAGTGGTAGAAAGACAAACCAAGGCGATATAAAGAGTGCGAGATAGGGTAGATATTTGACTTGAAATAGAGCAGGTTTCTTTTATGCTACATTTTGCTTAGGATAATGCATGGTTACTCCGAGACTGGCACAGAGAAAAACATCAACTTATGAGCCAGATGAGCTTGAAGCAGCACAGAAACTTTAGCAGTGAAAATCGGTATCCGAACCGGCAAGGACATAATTATAAATTATTAGTCAGAGTTTTAAGTTTCGGATTGTAAGGACCCTGTATTTCGCTAAAGATTGCAGAACATGTCTTCTGTCTAAGTGTAAGATCTTTATATATAAGGTACGTGCTATAAGTATTAGTAGCAGTTTTTATTAACTTAAAATAATACTTCTATTAAATTAGTTTAGGTAATATACTAGCTACTTAATATAATTACTTAAGATAAGCTTTTTAGCCTAT
>NW_023502402.1:0-33612 GCF_013396075.1 Fusarium subglutinans
ATAAGTATAAATAATTATATAATTTAATTACTTTTATATATTAATAAAAATATAATAACTTCTTTTTATAATTATTTATAAGCTTTAAAAGAATATTATATTTTATTTCTTTACCTTACAAGGCGATAACCCTGATAGGGGCTGCCATGACGCTGTCAAAGTCAATCATGCCGATGACCTGTAATGTCTCATCCACCAGAAGGTTATGGGCCCCGAAGTCGCCATTCACGAGGCCGAAGGACTCTTTGTTGGGCGTGTGTTGACGCTATAGGGACATGAGATGTCTGAAGAGGATCGGGTTTGCGAACGAAGAAGCTGTCTCGGCATCGGGAGATGCGTCATGTACGCAGACATGAAGAGCATGGTTTGATAGATCGCCATAATACTCTAATGCGGAGCTCTAACGCCCCTTGCCAGTCTCCGTCTCTGGACCGATGAAGAAGTTAGAAGTTTCTTTATCTTGGTAGAGGCTCCCGATCTTATGGAAGTTGAAGGAAGATAATGTTGCTTGGATCTCAGCCATTTGCGTTCTAAACACCTGATCTTGGTCTGGCGTGCCGAAGAGTCCACCCTCACATTCGTTTGCGTCTAGCGATTCCGTGGCAACAGTTCCATGCATGTAATCCATGAGGATGTACGGAGCGCTAATTTGGTTGGTTGGATTAATGCTGTAGGAATGAACCACAGGGGCGGGAATCGAGGTTCTTGCCCTTTAATGTTGCGAGTTTTTATTAGTATGGCTTCCTAATACGTACCTGGCTCGAGTGTGTGTACCTACTTGAAGAACCTTATGCTGGCAACCTCTACCTTGAGAGTTCTGGCTACATTGAGGGCTTCGCGGTCGCTGAATACTGTGCAGAGCTCTGGCAGCCTTACCCTGGCAACCTAGCTAGTGCTGTCGGTGAAGTAAATGCGGCGAACCATGTTGAAGTAACTGATGGAGAGCTTTTGGCTGAAATTGCAAGGGACTCCATTTTTGAGAGTTGAAGAAATGGACAAGAGGTGATCCGAATTGAGCGTTCGCGAGCACTGCCAGGGCCCGATCGTGGAGCTCGTCACCTGGATCGTAGGCATCAGCTCCGATGCAGGAGGTGCTTCCAACGAGATCAACTGTGGCGTTTCTCATTTATGGGTCATGTGCAGCAGGGACAATATCGTTCAAGCTTGCAGACTGTAGACTTCCTCATTGCGGGCGCTGATGTTGAGCGGTGGGAAACTCAGCACATTGACATGATTGGATGATGAGTGCTGGCCTCAAAAGAAAATGGGGAGATTTGTCCATACAACGCAAGATAAAGTAGCTCTTGTTACACAAGGTGGGCCAAGATGTAATATGTTATGGCTCTGGCAACAACGTAATTCAGCTATTAAAACCCCTAGCTCTAGCTGCGACTAATGGATTAAGGCATCTCCATACACCTCAATATCCAGCCTTACATCTCATATTCCAAGATTCCCAGTTTGCAACACTTGGATAGGGTTGACTGAGGGCACTTCAGACGCCGGGGAACAATGAGCAGGGAAGAATATTGTTTCAGCCACCAAGTAACCCAACCCGATTATTGGTTCGATCTCCAGAGCCTGTTTTCGGTACCACATTACGAGAACTTGGCTTATCTGTTTTTTGTCGTTTGCATTTGGCGATAGTCATGTCTTTCAGCCTACCTATCCTCTGTTGCTGATCCTTGTTGTGCGAATGGCCGTGTGACCTGGCGAAACAACCGCACGACGTGCATAGACCAGATAGACAGTGTCAATTCCGACCTATATTGCCTGGTGACCAGACAACTATGACTGGTTATTTAACTGTATATGAGCACGAGAACCTCCGGAATTGGATAGACATGCTGCTTCAATGTCAAGGCTTTGCTGAACTGGCTATTGTACTCTGACCGCACCATAGCTCCTGTGCATTGTCCTTGAACAGTTGATTACGCAGCTCCACGTTTCCTTTTGTCAGATCAATTAGATGAGAAGTCCAAGGCTTGATATCGAGTCCCTCGAATCTAGTATGTGGCCAGTCTGAGGCATAAACGAGTCGAGATGGCGCTGCTTTAAAAAGCTCGAGGATGAGAGGATCAAGGTCAGTGTACAAAGGTCCTGAGGCTTTCGAAAGGCGGTAGACGGCAGAAACCTTGACCCAAGTATTCTTTCCCTCCAAGAGTCGCAACATGGAGTCAAACCCAGACAAAGTGTGCGGATCGAGAGCAGTCCCAGAGGTGTTCGACTTTGGGATATCTGGGTGACCCAAGTGGTCAATGACGACCTTGACTCCCAGATCTGGAATGACGGGCTCGATACCGGGTATGTCCTTCATGGCGATATAGATCTGCAAAACCCAAGAGAAAGGGCGAATAGCATCTGCATACCGCTGCATCATATCTCTGAGCTCTTTGGCCGGCGGGGCATCACCCGTCGACTGAAAGTTCAACCGAACACCGCGAACGCCGAGATCGTTCCATTCTTGAAGCTGTGCGGTTGAAGTGTTGGCCACGTCAAACACGATAACACCGAGGGCTCTGTCCGGGCCGAATGCCTTGAGAGTGTCAATAAGCAAGGTATTGTCATTTCCGTAGACGGACGGCTGGATCAGAACCATGTGTGAACAGCCGAGGCGGGTTTCTTCGATAGTGGCATCCCATGCTGTGTATGTACCAAACTCATATGATCCCGGAACAGGCGGGAAACGAACTGGGTCCAGGACGTGGAGGTGAGAGTCCCAGGAGCCATTTGGCATTCGGCTGTCGGGCTCGAGAGCACATACTTCAGAAGAGGCAGTCCTAGCCACGGCTTGCGAGAATAGTAAGCAGTGCGCAAGAAACGAATGAATCGGGATCCTTTTGAGACCGTACATGATGAACAAGCTAAATCGCAATGAAGTGATGAAGCGGTGACATGGGGATTCCAAGAATCGCACTGCACGAGGTATTAAATACGCATCAGTCAGCGTAGCAATGGCCCATTCAGCTCCATAGTCCCAAGCCGTCGACCACTGCCGTCAAATAGAGTTGATCTTGGCGGCAGTTGTTACACGCTGAAAATAGCGGGGATCTCCACGGTAGTTGATGGCGGGGCTACATCTGTCTTCCGACTAACAAGACACCCATTCGTCAAAGAACCGCTGATGCATTTATAACCATTCAGTATTGGATGTTGATAAGCAAGAGGTCAGGCCCCCTGGTAAGCGTTTCGCCCAATGGTAAATTAGAATGTGAAGTTTAACAGAAGACTAGATAACAAGTTGGACCTGAAGATTGATGCTATAATAATAGCATTGTTGTAAAGGTGCATATCCGAGGAGTTCAACAGGCAATTAAGTTTCCGGACATTGTGTCCTTTATATCTTCACTTATGCAAGAGATAGATCACACTATTTCATAGGCCAGTTGACTAATTCACGAGATATGGTCTAGGTTATCTCTCTTCCCAATTCCTACCCGCGACTCTCCGATTGTGGGGTTACGAGCTCAAGCAGGTAATTGGTCGGATAAGAACTGCTTATCTACTGGCTGAGGACTAAGCTTCTTCTTCCTTCGCGCAACGCTAACTTAGTTCCTCTGTCAGACCAGACTCTCACTCGGGTACCGCACGCGAGATGTCTTTGGAATCTTCCAAATTTGTCATACAATTCCTTGACTTAATATTTATAGCAGCGGCGAGCTGACCTGACTAAGCTCAAAACAAGGCTGAGTGTAGGAACTTGATAAATAATTCGCTGGATAAAGACAAAAGATCTTTTCTTAGAGTCAACTACCCCACAAGACTAGTCCAGAAACCGCGCGGCACTTTCCGCTAGTTTTCAGCCCTAAATTGCTGACCTGACCCCATCCCATGTGCCGATATAAGAATCCTGCTCGGTAATTAATCGCTGACCCTCTCGACACTGCCGTACTCTCCTCCCTCCTCATGGCGACCAATCAGTCTCCTCCCCTCGTTCCTGCAGGGCCCTTGCTCGTCCCCGTCCAACTGATTCCACGACGGAACGCCAGATCCAAGCAGCGCTTTTATCGTCTCAGCAAACCCAAGGTCCGCAGTGGTTGCCTGACATGCAAGACACGTCGCGTCAAGTGTGACGAGGGCAAACCAGCGTGCGCGCGGTGTATTCGGGGAGATTTTGTATGCGATGGGTATGAGACGCAGCCTGCAAAGCATGAGGTTGTCCTCGTGCCACCAGCTCAGGTCGTACCGGTAAAGTTCTTGCCGCTCGCTCCGGCTGCGCTGCCTGAGCTTGATGGGCACAGTGTACCATACCTCGATGCCTTTCGGTATCACGTGGCCCCGGAGCTTTCGGGCAGTTTTTACATGGATTTCTGCGAGGGGATTATTCTTACTGGTGTGCATCAGGATGACTCCATTCGTCAGCTGGTGCTAGCACTTGGCGCCTTGACCCTTGCCATCGCCGATGACGCGCGTGATACGAAGCAGTCTATCGTGCAGTCGAAACCTTCGCCGCTCAAGGTTTGGGGCCCAAGCAGTGTCAAGAACAGAAATCACGCTGCGTCGCTTAAGCATTACCTCAAGGGCGTTCAGGGTCTTCGTGAGCGATTAAAGCTCGACCCAGCGCACGTCTCTGTACGGACCATGACGGTCATGACAATTCTTATGGCCTTGTTTGAGATTCTACAGGGGAATCATCGATCGGTGGACAGTATACTGAAAAGCGTTACTGCTCTATTGAACGAACATCTTGCGCATCAAAGGAGCACAGAAGGCAGTAAAGATGAGATCACATCGGTTCAACATACATTCCTCTGCTTTTCTATGATGTGTCAATACTCCCGCCAAATAATATCCGCGATACCTATCTACATGCAGATAAATACGGTCTCTGCCACAGAACCGCCAGTGTTTGGGGTAGATTTACCCAAGTCGCTTCTCGGTCGGTGGAGATTATTTAACAGTGCAATGATGGCGTATATAGGGCAGGCCCACGATGTAGTGGCACTCAAAGACACGGAAACTATCAAGTCATTCCATCAACGTGGACGGATCCTATACAAGCAAGCGCTGTCATGGGTTGAGGTAATCCGGGCCTATCTCAAGAGTGACCTTGACGAGGACCATCTTCACCGGCTGAAGCTACTAGAGATACACTGCGTCATATCAGAGATCCACTTGGATTGTATCCTTGTACCGTGCGACTTGTCTTATGATCGGTACGAGGAGACGTTCAAAGCTCTGCTTGACGACTGCACAGCATGGTTGAAGCAGCAGGTGCGCAATGGCGTTCCTCGTCATATCACTCTCGGCGAGGGCATACTGCTTCCGCTATCGGGAATCGCTCGTCTATGTCGGGTCCACGATGTCCGTATGGAGGCACTTTACCTCATACAAAGTGTCACCTGGCAAGAGGGTGCGTGGGATCCTCAGTTCCTAGCACTGGGCGAGCTTGGTACCGTGGTGATGGAGGAGCGAGGCAGGGAAGAGAGTGGGTTTATACCAGCGTCTTCTAGATGGCTTTGGGTGAGCAATGTGGATGGAGAAAAGGAAGATGACGGTCCCCATGGCCTCTATATTTCCCGGTTCTTGGATGGGAATGGACAGCCACTGGTACGAGTGATATCATATGATGACTCATGGTGGGATGAGGTATGTGGCATTTCGGGCTGCAAGAAGGACCATGCAATAAGATCGAGAGAGGTTTTTCAAGGTGTGCTTAGTAATGTTCACAAGGCATCAGTGTTGGAAACTTGGAATGAGTCTGGGTAGTGACTGCATTCGGAGAACAAGGGCATGTGGGCTGTACAAAATGTATAAGATTACTAATATACTAAGAATGTGTTTAATAATTATAGTCTGCTATCCTGTAGTCTCGTGAATGGTAGACCGAAGCAATTTATGTTCAGATGGACAGATCGCGGATAAAGAGAAATGAGTTGCCGTTGGAATTGTACCGCCCTTCTACATATATCGGACTGTGAACAGTCCGTCTGTCTGCAAATGATTACAGAACATACCATGTTCTATTTCAATATTGATAAATAGAACCGCTATGTTCTTAGCTAACTTAGAACTCTGAAGGACCAATAGCCTTTCTGAACTCTACAAATTCCTCTATTTAAGGAGCTTTCATTCCATGGCTTTCTCCTATTTCATGTCCATAACTTCCTGTTTCTGTCTAGGCCAAAGACCTTTCCTGTCAAAATGCCTCGATGTCTTCTGTATCTTCGAGGACGCCAGTTCCGGCGATTCCACACCTACCATCCTGACATAATTGACATTTTGACCGAAGAGGACTGGTACTGGATCAATGAAATATGCTGCGCCAGAGCTCCTAGTATGGACGAGGAAAGATACCCCATGAAGTGGACCAGTTGCGGAAGGTCAGTTCGACGAGTAATATATCGTTGGCGTGGGTATATGGGAAAGAAACACCCCTACAACGGTACAGTGAAGAAAGTCACTAGTGCTCGTAGACGCCAAACCAAAACGACGAGAAGGCGTCGGAATGCTGGCCAACAGATCGGAAGCAAAAAGACAGATGAAGAGGAGATTCCCGTAAAGCACGAGGTAACTGAGAGGCAGATCAACTACGACTCCAATTCTGAACGAGAAGGCGTTGACTACGGTGTTTCTGACAGTGAATAGTAGAGATGTTACCATGAGCTGCCAGTGTAATCATGCGACCATCTAAGGAGTGGAGTCGTAAGAGAGACAGTGGCGTTCAAACGATCCCTTGATCGTCTTGAGATAGAGAGAATAAAGAAAAATAGATTATTGGAATTATATATCGTTAGCGAAATATGCAGTATATTTATTCCATAACACGTTAGCAATAAGGGGGTTGATGTTAGAAATGAACAACACGTTCTATTTGACCTATTTCAATCTGACGTATCTGTAATCTAACGCATCAATCCCCAAGATATATATACCTAGTAGAGTACACAAAGCGTGAATAGTGGATGAGTCTGGGAAGTACGCGGAACGGATTGACATAGCCAGCTCACACTAAGTAACAAGAAACTATATCTCTTAAGACCGTACTGCTTTAGTAGGTATTATAGTTCATGTCCACTTTGCTTCGGAACTCACCTAGCTATTACTAATTTGGGCGCTCGTCCTGAGAAACTGGTCAGTGGCTGAGGAGTGTGTAGCTAGAACAAAGGCATCACAGTTACGAGTGGAGTGATGTCACCAGTGAACAGTCCGTCTGCTTTGAATGACTAACTGCCCGCATCATGTCACAATTATCTTAGCCACTGGAAGAACAAAGACGCCGTGTTAATCTTAATAAAGAACTGCAAGTAACTTACCGCCACATAGAAAATTATTTAAGGACTTTTTTATCAAAGCTATTTACTTCTTTATATTACTTCAATCACTGCAAGTATTTAAACATACATCATCTTCTCCCAAAACTTCCCCATACTACTATTTATTGAAAGACTACAAAATGTCAACCGAACCCTTCCTCAATTCCGTCACCATGCATGAGCGTTTCATGCCATACGAGCTTGGACGCCAGTTACAGCGCTTCCACGACGACCATCCCGAGCAGCTTACCATGCTCACAGACAAGGACTGGGAATGGATTCGCGACGTGTGCTCAAAGCCACCAACTCAGCCGGGCGAAGAGCGATACCCTGCTGAGTGGGTTATTAGCCCAGAATCAATCATCAGTGCCCTGCCCCGATGGCGTAGATACATGAGTCATAAGCATCCCTATAAAGGATTCATGGTTGAACGCTCCACGTTTCTTAAACGCGCAAGAGTCAAGGATAGCAAATACCGGAATCCCAAAAGGAACATGGATGATAGTCGTGACCCCGAAGGGCAGAACGTTGGTCAGGAGGAAAGGAATGAAATGAATCAGGATGCTGGAAGTGAGGTCGCACATGATGGTGACTCTGAACAGGGGGGTGGATCAGTAAGGGAGTGTCAAAATGTATTGGAACGATGAGAGGTGTATCAACTACAACTCCAGCTCTGGGGAGGTCATTTACTATGATGAATCTACGAGGGGATTATGGATACTGGTGCCAAAGACTACCAGCATGCGACCACTGGAACTGGCATCTCGAGTTCAGGTTATAAGAAGAACCATGCTGCGTGTAAGGGAGATATCCCAATGGTGTCACTGTTGATGGAGAATGGAATATTAGAGCTAGGTTCTCGGCCACAAACAAGGAATATCTATTTGCAGGATATTGTGTATTTCAGTCAAATATGACAAGATAAGAAATATTCATGTGTAAACTTTGGTCGTTAACCATATATGTGACTGAAATCATCGTTCTCCATACTCCTTGAGACTGCTTAGGTTGAGTACCATACAAAGTCTGTTCCTCAGAGATCGAAGTAACAGATATTAGTGCGGTACCTGTTCCCAGAGTACGTCACGACAGATCGTCCACAAGTCACAGTCTGCGACTTTCCATTGAGAACACTCCCTTTGACCGTAAGACTCTGCCCACTACCAGACTGAATCTGGAAAGCAAGCGTATCGCCAAACCTCAACGTCTGAGGACATCCGAACCGCTGGCAGAAGTTCCTCAGTTCAGAGTTGGGGCACTCGTCTCCCCCGCTCAAGCCGGTCGGACTCTTGGTAGAGCCGTCAGCTGCCGTAGCGAGGGCCCAGGGGCCGCAGCCGATGCCGGGGATGTTACCGCCGATGGGGGGCACGATGGTTGAGAAGTAGCCGATTTCGAGATTGATCTTTGCAGCGTCTGCGGCGGTGGCTGCGAAGGCGAGGATGGTGGCAATGCTTGGGAAGTGCATGATGGAGATACTACGAGATCATAAGTGCTGGGTCTTTTTGTCTGGAGAGGAAGACAAACTGTTGAGCTCTTTGGGGTGAGGACTCGAAGTGCAAGCGAACTGAGCTGGGTTGAGCTTAAGGATAAAGAAGCCCAACATCTTGCGGGTTTGCAGCGTCCTTTTATAGGCGTTTAGTTCTCCACGGTCAGTGAGTCTCTTCTTACCCACAACTGAAAGGGAGGAACGGACTGAGATGCAGCGGCCGACTGAGTATCATGCCAAGCTTCAAGTCACAAAGAGACAGGTCCCCGAGGTGAAGAGCATCGTACACTATGCCCAAGATCCACTTAGAAGATGACACGCCCTGCTATTGAGAACTGCTGAATTCGTGACTATCTCATCTTTGCACTTCTAATCGCACTCTCAATTTCGTTGTGCTATCATGCTAAACGAAGGTAGAGCTGGTAACGCAGCAACGAGGCCAGTTGCACAACCTCCTTCAGACGTCTTCGTAAGCGCCTCAGTAGCATCTCCAAGACTCTTCCCCGTAATTCTCTGTGCCATATCCATCAATACTTCAGGCTTCATGTGGTTATACATCCCACTGTCCATGTTACCAGGGTGCACGGCAAAAGACCAAAGTCCCTTTTGTGCGTACCGCTGGTTCAGTGCCACAGAGAAGAGGACCTGTGCTCCTTTGGCTTGAGCATATGCCTCAGCGGGGTTATAGCTCTCGGGCTATATCATCGAAATGGGGATTCTGAAACATTGGTTCGCAGTATTTGTGTCCTAGGCTCGAAATATTGGCGACTCTTGGGGACGACGATGTCAATAGTCGAGGCATGAGCATGTTTGTGAGGAGAAAGTGCGAGAGGTGGTTGATTGCAAATTAACTCTCAAATCTATCCGGCGTGCGTATGAGATCATTGGTGATGACACCCGCATTGTTAAACACTCCGTCAATGGTCGTGATGTCTCTATCGGCAAGTATCGCCTCAGTAGCTTTGCGGACGCTTGCCATACATGCGAGGTCTATTTCGACGAACTTGACATTGACAAGGGGATCGATGTCGTGAATGTTGTCAGTGACAGGTTGGTACTTGGCCTTGGAGCGGGCAAGAAGGACAAGCGTACGGGGAGCTCCGGTTGCTAGGGCGTAGGCAGTGGCTGAACCAATACCGCTAGGAGAAGGGCCTGTGATAAGAACTAGAAACGCAATCAGTCTTCGAACTTACCATGAAGCCAAAGAATTGGAACACTGACATGTTTTGTCTTTGACACGTTCCGGGAAGGCTGCGACAACCTCTCGTCTGGTCGTTGCTGCACCGAACTGCGCCATAATAGTCTCAGTTTAGCAGGGGAATCTCTTAGTTCACTGTTAAAGTTGTAAGATCTTTAGCATAAACTGACTTCTGGGTATCCTACTCTTGCTTGTAGCCCCTTGAGCACAGGCTCTAGTCAAGTAGGCGCCTGTCAGACTTGGCTGAGTACCTT
Organism: Fusarium subglutinans; assembly: GCF_013396075.1. Lineage (NCBI taxonomy): Eukaryota > Fungi > Ascomycota > Sordariomycetes > Hypocreales > Nectriaceae > Fusarium > Fusarium subglutinans. The sequence continues at coordinate 10,195 of NW_023502402.1, forward strand.
ATAATATTCTTCAACAACCGGATCTAACGCCGGAGCCGCGATGCTAAGTCCGTTTAAATCCCCAACCTGCATTATATAAAGCTACCCAACCTTTTACAACTGATTTGGATTAGCTTCATCCAGTATGAACACAAGTTGACACTTGTATAGGTAAGTTAAATCCGGGCCACATTGGGACAACCGCGACAGAGTAATATTAGATGTATACTTAGAATTACTGTGTGTTTTCTTCTGACGCATCAGTGTGCCCCCTAGTCCTATGTATTATATCTCTTCAATTCACTTGGCTGCCAAGTCGGCGTCTTGGAAAGACCTCGGCATCTCACTCCAGCTTTGTACATTTGTAATCATCAGCTTACTGTACGATCAGAATACTTAAGAAATGGGCAAGTCGATCTGTATTTAAGGCTACAGATTCTGGCGTTCAATTCAACCAATATCCGCAACCACATCTTCATTCGATCTCCCATTATTAGAACTCACAGCGCAACCTCAAGACATCATCAACAAACTCCTCAAAAGTACTCCTTATGGCGACCTCACCACCAATTCCCATTCTCACTATTTCCCTTGCTCAGCATCTCCACGGGCACAGTATAAGAAAAACTCTCAAGGAACAATGGTCCAAGACAAGAGTTCCTGCCTCGACGTCGTCTCGCTTCGCCAACATCGGCTTTGACCTCGACGCCCAAGGCACCAACCTCAGCGAACTTGAGTCGCGACTAAGAGAGAGGCAGTGGGGCGGAATAATCGTCGGGTGGTGTTCACGTGGTAACATTGAGTTTACCGAGCTATTCGAGGCTGTCGTTGGTGTCTGTGTTGACTACAGTGTCGAAACAAAGAAAGGCGATATATCGCAGACAGAACCCAAGCTGATCTTCTGTCGCGGACCAGACGACTTGGTTAACGCGACACTGCGTAATTTCTCTAATCAAGATAAAGAGATCAGGGTAAACGTTGATGTTAATATACCCGTTAATTCGCATTTCCAGAACACCAAGCTTTTGGGGGCGTTAACAGCTTCAATCAAACTGAGTTTGTTGATGCTTGTCTGTATAAACTCCAATCGCAGGGCTCCAATCACAATCCCCTCACTACAGCAGGCTTGAGCCTGTTCGTCTTCCGTAGTATAGTGGTCAGTATGCAAGCTTGTCACGCTTGAGACCCGGGTTCAATTCCCGGCGGGAGAGATCCAGCCATCTGCGATACGCAGGTTTGCTTTTTTACATTCTTCTTAATTAAGTAATTCTTATTAATTACTTTATTTCTGCTTGTTTTTTTAGCCATTTGTAAAGCCGTAAGAATATCACTTTTACTGTTAGTCTAGATAGTGTTTGCTATATGTTAATTTCTAGTAGCTACTCTTTATACTATATATAATAGCTTTCCGATTGCTAGACCAGAGTTTAACTCTATCGCACGTGTGACCAATGACTTTTGCAGCAGGGCCGTGTGTTCTGAACATGTCTCCGTGGTTAAAATCGAAGACGCTATAGCGCCATGGCCCCTCTAGCCTGGATAATTAATTATTAGTTGTTACGCAGTGGTCCCGGCGATCCGATCTTCATCGACATGTGCAGACTTTTCGGACCTTTAGTCTGTATAGGGAGTTGTGAAGTACAAAAGCCAGGAGGGACTGAGGAGCATTCTGACTCATACCTTATTGCCGGTGTTAACCCAAGTCTAGAACTACTTTCGCCAGTACTAGAATTTGCATTTTAAAGTTAGCGACATGTCATTCCACTCAAAGAGCTCATTAACATGGATTCTAAAGGCTGACCGCGTTTGTATGGAGATGCCCAGCATCTTTCTCGTGCTACTCTTCTTTGATCTGATGCTTGTAAAAATTAAGGCTCGTTGGAAATGTTCGGTGTTTCTTGGCCTGGTCTTGAAGGTCCTTTATATGATTTGCAGCTTGGTGGTCTTTATATCCGCAGATCTGGCTATAAAACGGATTCTACTCTCGTATCACGGCTAACTATAGCGTTCCAACAGATAGAAACATTATCTCGGGGCGTTTTGTGATCAACGTAGAACGGCTGATTATGCGAAGAGGTTGCCCAAACACATATTCACAGAGCAATGGCTAGGATACGATCACCGATTCTATTCTTTGTTCCTAACTGTGAGCCTGCCAGTATACCTGCGCGACTCAGACTCGTATACCAGGACAATATTATTACACAACCAAGCTTCTTTCTCTTATCATCATTGCTAGATCTAGGCCGCCACTCCTGCAAGGGCGTTGGGCTCACCAAGAGCGCCCTGAGGGAATCGAGAGTTGAAGCCAATAACGGACTGAACGCTGTGGAAGGTGGAGGTCTTGATGGACAGCTTCTGGTCGGAGACGAGCCATCGGACACCCTCGCTGCAGGGGGGAGTTGTGAGAGATCCCTCATATCTAATACACTTGTTAGCATGATTCAGGTGAGAGTATCAGTTGGTGAACTTACGTTTGGAAAGATCCTGCGGCGAGAGTGCTGACCAGCTCAGCCATGCTAAGACCCTTGGTCTTGGTAAGAGTTCCAGGCTCAGAGATCTCACCGACCGAACCGAAGACCGTCTCGAGAAGGTTGGAAGCAGTAGTAGCAGCGGTAGTAGGAGCGTTGACGTGGAAGAAAGAACCGCCAACACCAGGAAGTTGTCGCTTATCCTTGCCTTCAGTCTCGCTCTTGCGAACAACCTTGGTGAAACCATCACGCTTGCGAGCAGCGGGTGTCTCAGCAGGAGGAGCAGGAGCAGTAGCGTTACCAGCAGGACTTCCACCAGCACCATCCTCAACATCGATAAAAACACCAACGACAGCGATCTTAGCATCAGCGCTCTCCCAGACCATGTGCATCTCCATAGCCATACTCTTTCCAGCATCGAGATGCTCACTAGGCAAGTGGAAATGGAACTGCTGGAGAGTGAAGCTGTTGTTCTGGAAGGACATGGTGCCCTTTCCAGCGACGACTTCGACGGTTGTACCGAGGTTCTCGAATTCCGCGCCCTCGAGCATGTCGGGGATCTCAAGGCTGAGCTGGCTGGCGGGGACCATGGCGTTGGCGCCTGCGACCATGTCGATGGGAGATTGGTTCACGCCGGTAGAGCAGAGAGCGTTGGCCTGGGGATCGAGAGCAACCCAATTGGTAGGGCCCTGTAATTGTCAGCATATCCAATGTTTGTGTTAATCTGGGTACATACGATCTTGCCAGTGTAACCGAAGGTGTTAACCTCAACCTTACCACCCTCAGCTCTCGGCTGCAACAGCGTACCATAAGCACAACTCGCAATCGCCTTTGAGGCAAAAGCGCTCAAGAGAAGAGCCCGTAAAGAAATGGAACCAGCCATGATGATTATCTTTGACAAAAAATGAGAGAAAAAAGTAAAGCTTGGCTGTAAGGACTGAAACAAATAATATTATCCACTTGACAAAAGAGAGGCCAGCCTCAAAGAAGAGAAGAATTAAACAGTGTTAGGAAACAAAGAACAGGATAATCGAACGATGATGAGTAAAAATCAGCAGGTTGGACGGAGGCATTGTTTTAATACAAGATCTGGGTCTGGCTATAGTAAACAGGTTTTAATTGAGTAGAGGGTCGAAAATAGCATCGGCGTGTTAGTGTTGTTTCGTGAGGTATGCTTAAGGTAACCTTAAACCTTGACGTGCGGAGGTGGGGAATAGCGTGATTCACGCCGCAGGTCTTGTCGCGACGAGGAGACTGAGACTCTCCCGGTCTCGGATGCCAAGGATGGCCTGAAGCCTTGGGAAACAGACCAAGACGGATGATAGAGATGACATACACATTGCTGACGATATTCGTCATGGTCTGGTGATGATGAATGTCATTAATGATTAGTAGAGATTAAGACACGCATTCAGCATCTCATCAATTGACTCCAATCATCCCATCTCATAGCTCCAAGTCAAGATGAAGTCTCCAAGATGAAACATCCCTTCTCTTATCACCCCGATAAGAACTAAACTCCCAGCGCTTATTAAAAAAAAGACTCGCGTCTAGACTCTCCCCCCGACCATAAAAGTAGCAGGTCCTGTTGCAAGGGGCGCAACCTCAAACGGCCTCGCTTACCGAACTTTTAGTGCCTTTCCAGCTTACCATTCGGGGCACGATGACACACTAAAGCCAGGGGCCAGGGGGAAACATTATGGTTATGATTATACTTAAAGATAAGAATTACGGCAATCGGTACGATTTCAGTTAGGTGTCAACGCTGTTTGTTGTAATAATAGATACTGTCGAAACGGAAGTGAAGCTCCGATATACACGCTATCCTGTTTTGATTGCTAAAACAGTGTTTGGTACGGGAAGTTGGGGGTTTCTGAATGAGGTCTGGACTTTTTAGTACACGGTCACTGGTCTGGTTTGTGACTCTGTTTTTGTCTTGCCTTCCGAAGGTTGGGAGTACTCAAATGAATGTGTCAATGGTATTGAGCTTATCGAATGGCTCACACTCTGTCAAGCACGGGATCTACCGATCTTCAGGAACGCATGGCCCAAGAGATCATGGAGGACGAGAAGTGTGTATGTAAGATATCGGGTGGCTTAGCAGTTGCAAATATTTGTTACCTGCATCCGTTGTTATTCGCGTCTCCGGGTTTGTTTGTTCCGATCCTGACCGCGCGTCATCCACGACCATTCAGGTGTCATTATGCATCGGCAGTCCTGAATTATCTTGTCATGACCGTTTAAAAGTGGTCATTCCGTAAGACTAGCCGTAGCCAACTGTGCGCATTAAATAATACCTTGATACATAGCACGTAGACAATTGTTGTGGATTCTATAGTAAAGGGAATCTATGGCTCATACCCTACACTATTACACCAGTTTGCAGTTCAGGACCCAGCACGAGGCTTTTATCTACAATCCTGAGCAACTTAGGTCAGAGTAATAAAAAGGCAACGAACTTATAGATCCGTTTGAAGACTGCTCCATGTCATTGTATTTATTTCACCTTGACGCAGTGAGAAAGTTTCCGAGGTCGTATAACGATTCAAGAAAACAACATGTACCCTGGTCCCTATTTGAACTCACAAGAGCTTCCGCCATTGCACGTAGAATATTGACCGGACTTTCTAAAGTCCAAGTCAGATTCAATTACGCGCGCTTAATTGTGATTGACCATAAAACAGAGTCAGTTCCCAGCGCATCACGTTAAAATACTCCGCTGGCACGTCTTTGCGATTGGACGCGTCCGAACGCGTGGCACAGGAGACCCCCAGTGGCAGGTCCCCAACACGGACAAACAAACGCGATAACTCGTTCTCATACCACGGCACGTCTCGCTGGATAGGCATAATACATACTGAAGCACAAATACTATCGCCTTCCAGTCGTTTGATCTGGCGCGATTTGTGGCGGTGATGATAAACCTAATTCCGAGCGACTGAGACATCAAGAACCTTGTCGGTGTGGCTCAGTTGGTTAGAGCGTTGGTCTCATAGCATAAAGCTGATGATTTAATCACAGATTAGAGTAATCCAAAGGTCGAGAGTTCGAGCCTCTCCACCGACAGCTCTTTCTTTTGCCCTCACTGTGGCTCGATTTCTTTTTAACAATCGCGTAAATGACTTTTATCTTATTTGCTGCCTGTCGGACACCTATGCTTCACAGTCTTGTCTTCTTGTTGGGTTTATTACTCTGTATATTAACGGGACTGCCAACCCCTCTTGTGTCACGCTCAGAACTCAACGCGTAAGCAAGTACGCGATGAACATGCTCGACCCCAATTGTCGACCTAGGCTGGGCCTGCTTGTCCACGTGTGAAATGAGCAGATGATAGTAGTGAAGAAGAGAACGCTGGAACCAGCCGGGACTTGGAAGCAACAGGGGTACATCAAAGCGGGGATGCACTAACATCATCTCTTTCAAACTAGGTGCTGCGAAGTTAGAGCATTGGCAGACAAAGGTCACTTGACGGAATCGCGGTATACTTCTAATTCCGCGTTCACGATGCTACTAAACCTCAATCGTTAGAACCCGCGTTTTAAAGGCAGCCAACCTCTTTGCCGCCTTTCCAGTCAACGTTCATCCTGTCTTCCATCTATTTACTCGCTACAATGCCGTCGTTTCAGACCCTCCCACCAGAAGTCGCCATCGCAATCCTCAAATATCTCAATCCATTTGACTTACTCTCCGTCCTCCAGACTTTCAACAAAGCACTATTCAGCGCAGCAAAAATAGCATTCAAGCCTTACAAAGAATGGACTCGCAACGCCCAGAAAATGGCAGCCCTGTTTCCCCCACGAAGCAGCCATAGCACCCGTCGTCTATGCCCTTCATATCCTTCTCACATCCCGCCCTTGGACGATGAGAGTCTTTTAATGAGCGAAGAAATCCCAAGAAGGGATTATGAGTTCTTATCACTGCCGCGTGAAGGTGGACCGTATATTCGATGCTCCCCTCCTGATCTGATCAGTTGGATGAAGCTCGATGGGTCATTCGAGTGGCTTGAACCTCTGGACGAGGATATGGTGGATGAGATGCGCCCACACAATGGAGTTGAAGGTGATCGACCTGTAGCGCCGAAAGTTGACGTCGATGCTCTGGTCAAGCAAGTCAGCGATCTGGGCCTTGTGCTTCCCATCGGATTTGAGGCATTTATCCGGAGCAATAGGCTACACCACCGTATTCCGAGCGCTTCGGCCTGGTACTTCCGGCTATCGAAGCTCATCAAATGTCCAGCTGCCATTGATGACGACCAGGGAGGCTACTTGTGCCGCTTCCATTTCGACCAACAACACTGCGCTTTTGCATACCTGTATTTGAGCCCATCCGGGGGTCATTGCGTTTTGGTGTCGGCGGTTGATGTGCACGCATGCTTCAACGATGACGACGAAATCAACGGAGGACAATTGGATGGGGACAACGAGGGAGAAGAGGCGGATGGTGAAAGTATCGACACCAGCGAGCTTACAAAGGAATATTTCTCCCTGGCTGGGCTTTCATTCGAGGAGTATCTTGTGACGGTCTACTTTGAGGGACTACTCAGTTTCAACGCTGATAGTTTCGAGGGACTGGAGGATTTTGTCAAGCATGTTTACCGGTCGCCTAGAGAGGTTGAACATCTGCGGGAAACCAGTAAGTCATACACCAAGTCTTGTGAGAATAACATGCTTATCAGTGGCTAGATGAAGCTATTAGGGCCTTTCTCGATGCACAGAAGTGGAAGGGTGTCGAACATTACAGGCAATCTATTAGCGATTAAGCTTTTCTTCTCTCTCCAATCCTCCTTTTAGTAATTCACTTCATGTGACCAATGTGGGAAATGAGTCCAGTTTGGGTTACAGAGCTCACTCGTCAATATACATTTTACGTGTTCCATTTCTAACGCACAAGATGCTGGGGCTTCCGGAGACGGGGTATGGAGTACTACTGGTATTGATGAATATGAATAGCTTGTACCAAAATATGTGCCAATTGTGATCGTCTGCTAGTGGCTGGCCGTTTACTGAACATTTCCTGCAGCGTGTAAGGTGTTGGTTATCGGATGCAGACTGTTACCAGGCTTGGTTGCTTGACGTTCCATCACGCGGGTAAACGGGCTGACTTTTCATCCCAAGCGCCTGGTGTTGTTATGTGGCTCATGACTGGTCGGCATTGAGAGACGGGACAACCAACACGTTTCAAAACGCTGGGATCTCCCAAAGCGGAATACACTGCGATCAAATTGCTTGTTTGGCCGGCCGGTGGACAAACAGAAGATGAGTCGAGCGACAGACTTTATCTAGCCGCCGATCCTGAAGGATGAGGTGAGAAAAAACAGTAGCGACAATCTAGGTTTTTGGAGAGATATCCAGTAACAGATCAATTGCTTTCCATTGTGCTGTCACATCTATCATAGACCAAGTATGAGCCAATCTACCGTCTGCATCACCCTTTACATCTTTAGAGGAACACCAGACTTCTATTTCGCCCGCCACGTTCTTGCGTACTTCACATCCCCCGAAGACCCAAGCTTTCACGAAACCGTGCACGCGCAGCACGAGGATGAAGGCGACCCATGGAAAGTCGACAGAATTCACCGGGGAGTAGACTGGGCCCTCAGTGCCACGTACCTCAGCCACGTTAATGTCGGGGCTGTACAGGTCTGGAAGGGTCGTGAGATGGACCCGGTTAATGTCGTTGCGGGTACTCCGGTTGAGGGAAGAGAGAAGATAAGCGATTGGAATTGTCAGACTTTTATACTCGAGGGTCTTCAGGCACTTGTTTCTGAAGGTTATCAGACGCAGGAGTGGTATGATGCTGTTGAGGGGGAGTTGATGGATAAGTTGTTGGATGGATGTGTTGGCTAAATGGATAGAGCTGCAAGAGTTGGTGTACTGTCCATTCGCCGGGCCATTAGCCTACGATAGAGTCGTGATGAAGTTCACCAGTATGTACTCAATATCATAGCGCTTCTCAAACAACGACGGCACTTTACTCCCCAGTGTTTGCCAGTCAATCTTATCCAGACCTCGCAGCGCAAACACATAATCCCAATACTCGGGATACCAACCCGCCCATTCCCAATCCAAGAGCGCAACTATCCGACCGTCGCGTATGATGATGTTTCTGGATGAGATGTCGGCGTGGGTAAAGACAATAGGGCAGTCATTCGCCAGTTGCGTCGTGATCTGATGCCAGTACATAGACTGTTCGGTGATTCTTTTCGGCGGTCGAACAAGCCAGTCGTGGAATGCTTCAATGGTATGAAAAGGCCCGCCCGATCGGGTCATCATACTGGGAACAATAACACCTTGGCCATCGAAGCGACCGAGATAAGTACCCTTTAGCGCCCGCATCTGAGCGATGTAATCTTTGAGCTGAGACAGGATCGTTGTGCGCTCTTCTGGTTGGAGTGAGGGCCATGCTTCTTTTAATGTTTGGCCTTCAATGAACTCCATCTCAATGCGATCCCAGTCACTGCTTATGACCTCAGGAACCGGGATCGTAGTATGTTCTTTGACGAATTTTAGCACGTGCGCTTCGTTTGGTTGATCGTTAGCGCCCATGCCATCAGGATGCACTATGTACTTTGTGACGGTGTTGCCATGGCGGACTACGTGGCGGCCAAGGCAGTTGTAAATGAGCTCGCCTTCTGGATAAGGAGCGGGCGTTCTTGGAGGCGGAGGAGAGTCGCCGTACATGGCGATTCGTTTATCCCGCTTGATCATTTCTTGGAGTCTGCTCATTGTCGGCTGGTGTTGTAGCGGCGGCTTAGGTGAGTGCTGAGTAAGGGTCTGTGAGGGGAGTCTCTGTTGGCAGAAATTTGGGGAAACTCTGGTAAGTAAATAGTCCCGGTTATATGCACACTGACACAATAAGGGTGATTGTCAGAATACGGATGAAAAAGAAAAGAACAGAAGTTTACACTTAGACGCGACAAACAATTAAGTGCCAAGGGCAAAAATAGATATTGTCTGTCAGTGCTAAAAGTGCAAAAAGAACGTTGACAAGACTGGGATTCGAACCCAGGCCCCTTTCGAGACTGCGAATCGTCACTGGTTTAAATCAAACCTGAACACAGCGCCTTAGACCGCTCGGCCATCTTGCCTTGTGATTGGATAGTGGCAGAGTCCTCAGACAAGTAAATACAGCTGAACTGATCTGCTGGCTGCAGTGAGGTGATTCTCAATATTGAGCATCTCTTATGTTGAATAGTTTGGTATACTTGTTTAAGTTGTGATTCGGATCTACTGGCCGGTGTTGTGCACTCAGTACATACTTTGAGCTGTTCTGTATGTATATCATTCTATACTTCTGTCTTTGCCGCCAAAGCATAACTCAAAGCTGGCATAAGTAGATTTACCCATTTAGTCCCCAACAGAACGATCCCTAATTACATCTATTACGACCGCTACTTAAACACACTGACCCGTAAGAGATTATAGAGACTATAGCAAACACTCTCTATCTGCACTTTCTGGTTTTAAAGTGTTATTATTGTGATTGAATATTGGCTGGAATTACCCTACATGATAGTGAATTTTGCTCGCGATACACGCGTTTCTTAGCGTCCAAGCACCAACGCGAATCGCGCGCGACCACGCCCTCCCAATGAGACAGTCACTACTTGCCTTAGTTACAGTTTCATCTATCGCTGGCGACATTCAGCAAGTCGTCAGAGCCATATTTTTAGGCGTTTGTTGCAGGCAACTTGAACTGGGGCGTTTTGCTGAGAGTGTGAATAATCTCGCTCCCTCTAAATACGTTCAATGATGAACACGCGGTAAGATATGGCATAGGAATTAGATAAAATATGTACAGGTACATAATACATAATGAAACAGTCCTGTGCAACGCTGTTATACGCGTGCATAATCCAGCAATATTAGCTAAAGGCATAGGTACATCGACCCAAGATGAGAAGAATAATTAAGAAACAATTTAAAGAAAATCGTGCGCTTGATGATTATCATCGTATGCTCCATGGTTGATCATACTCTCATAGAAGCAAGTGCTTCTGATTACGTGCCAGATGCAGCAGTGACCTAAACACCAGGAGGAGTGAAGCCAGGAAGCTTGGGCCAGTTACCAAGCTCTCCAGGATCACCGCCAATTCGGACCCAGATGGCATGTGAGGGAGTAGGTCCATCGAGCACAAACATCTGGTACCAAGAAGGAGGGCTGATGAAGGCGTCAGGAGGAGCTGTCACGGTGCAGGTCTTGCCACTGCAGGAAAAGTCAGGGAACAGGGTGCGTTGACCCATGCTGACACCGTGAGTAGCACCAACAGAGGCCATGAGGGAAACACGCATGCTAGAAGCACCCTCCTCAAGGTCAGAGGTGAGAGTGAAAGTGTAGCTCTCACCATAAACCCAATCACGGTCTGTGATGGTGAAGTTGGGCTGAGCAGCGCCAGAGAGGAGATAATCAGGCCAGAAGTACTCGATGCGCTTCTCTTGAGGATGCTTGCCCTCATCCTGAGGGTCAGAACCAGAGACGAGAACCTTTCCGTTGCTGAGGAGGGTAGCTTCAGAATGGTACATGCGGGCGATGGTGGTGTTAGCAAGGACTGTCATGCGTTGACCGAGAGGCTCCTCGGGGTTGTACATGACTGCGTTGAGGTTGGAGTTGTCAGCGAGACCAAAACCACCACGACCGACTTGGGCGCCACCGAGGATAAGATAGCGACCGTCAGGGAGAGCGACCATGTTGGGCATGACACGCTTGGAGGGCTATGAAAGTTAGTATGTATGACGGGAACAGGGGACAGAGGATGCTTACCATGCGCTCAATGACCCAGTCAGCATCAGGGGTATCAGGGGCCATGAGGACACAGTTGTCAAGAGCCTCATTGCCGGGCTCATGAGTAGTACCACCGCAGATGAGAACCTCGACAGGGTCGGTATAAGGAGCTTTCTGAGGTAGAACCATCATGGTACCCTGAAGAGGATAGTTGCGACCAGTCAAGGGGTTGTCAACCTGACCAGGCATATCAGGCAACTTCTTGATCGACTGGAAGTCAACCTGAGAAAGGATACGAGACTCATTGAACTGGGTGAAGAAGATACCACCAGAAGGCAAGATGGCCATGTGAGGGTATGAGTTGGTTCGACCAATGTTCTCAGCACGCTCAAGGTAGTCGAGATAAGTCGACTTGGTTACACCAGCAGGGTGGGGCAGAACCTCAGCGGAGGGAACGATGGGAGCATCAGAACCAGACTCTCCACCCATGGCAAGAATGGAACCGTTGGAGAGAACAATGGCAGTGGGGTACCAGCGGGGATCAAAGAGACGAAGCTGCGTGTAGTCCTCTTCCCAGACATTGGTGCCATTGTCGACTCCTTGGGGTGAGTCAGGAGTGAAGAAGCGAATACCGTAGACGGACTCAGCAGACCACCCACCAATGTTAATGATACGGCCAGCCTTATCGGGAAGAGTGAAGGAAGCAGAGCAGAAGACATCAGTCTTGAGAGCAAGTTCACGGTAGGTGTTGGTAGAGTAGTCAAACTCAAAGGAGCCCTCAGTGTTATCCATAGACGTACCGTGCTTCTCCACAAAGACAACCTTGTCGTTGATGCCAACAGAGCTGATGAGTGGGATGATGGGGGAAGTGGAGAAGTGATCATACCTACCCGCAGCAGGTCCAGAAGCGTAATGGAACGTGTTGAGCGAGGTGCCCGTCCACTCGTAGTAGCTGATGTGGTTACCCGCGCCGCACGTGTAGTTACGATTGCCGGGACAGGCCATGCTGCAGAAACTATCATCCTTCCAGATATCGCCTTTAGCCTCAACTGCTTTCAGGTCGCCACAGACGCACTGGCGACCATACTCAACACCACCAGCGGAGTAGCCGAACTTCTGGCAGCGCTTCAGGCAGGTTGGGACGGTCATGTTGCTGGTGGCGTAGCTGCCCGAGTCTTCGTACAGCCACTCGAGCACATAGGGGTTGTTGTTGTCAAAGACACAGCCCTTGTACTCCCAGTCACCAGGGAGGTCATCTTCTTGAGCGACGGGAATGGGGTACACTTCAAAATCACCGCTGGAATAGAGGGAAAGCCGATTGCCGGCGCCGCACATCTGGCTGTCATCGCCCTTGCAGGCCATGTTGCAGTCCGATTCCGTAGTCTTGGACGCAGCATTGTTGAGGGCGTTACCGCAGTAACACTCCTCAGCGTACTCCAGACCAGCGATCTTGAAGCCGTTCTCAATGCAGGTGGCGATACACTTCTGAGGTGTCTGGGAAGAGGAAGTGCCGAATGGGGAAAGGGCACGGCCAGGAGGGTCAATGTAGCAACCGGCATAGGACCAGTCGTCAGGAAGATCAGTGGCGATGGGGCCGGAGGTAGCGGTTGCAGTGCCAGTGGCAGAAGCAGTCGCGGATGCTTCGCCGGAGGGCACAGCAGTACCTCCGGCAGAAGACTTGCCAAAGACAGTGAGTCTATCACCAGCTCCACAAGGCTGATCAGCATCACCAGTACAGGCCATGCTACAATCGGCCTCAGGAGCCTTGGTAGTAGGCTTCTTGCTACCGCAGACTGAAAACAGTCAATCATCACTGACAGACAATTGGAAGACTTGACTTACAGCACTCTTGAGCATACTCCATGCCAGCGAAGGCGTAGCCAAGGCCTACGCAATGGGCCACGCACGTCTCAGCGGTCAGACCCTCAGTGTCATAGTGCACAGGCCCATCGAGCGCGCGCTTCGAGACGCTGTCGACATAGCATCCCAGGTACGTCCAGCCGTCTCTGGGGGTTTCAGGCGGTGTCAGATCCCTGCGGACGATGACACTCGCGGAGGAGGAGGAGGGCAAGTGAAGGAACGCTGCACCGAGTGCAGCAAAACGCAAGAGTGACATGGTGGAAACAAGGCAACGAAGCGGCGTATAACGAGAGACTGTGTAAACAAAAAAAGAACGAATGTGGTTTTTTTCTCCAAGGATTAACTTTTCCCATGCAGAAACCATAGAACAATGCACAAGTGAGATTGCGGCACCTTGACGTTATATCACTTGGGACGGCCGCTGGGCGATAGCGGAATATTCTCAGGTATATCACCTGCCCACATCCCTTTCCTTTCCGCTCCCCCCCAAGGTATCTCGTGTTCATTAGCTTACTGTCAGACCATTTCTTGTCACTATTGCTTTCCAAGAGCAATAAGATGCTGACTGCTAAGACGAAAAAACCACATGCAAACAGAGTCAAGTAACGGTGGGTGCTGCAACAGAGCTGAAAAAGGCATATGCACGTCTACGGGCGCGTCGACGCATGCCTTGTGATTAGAATATTGGATACATCAGGCCAGTCTGCACCCACGGGGTCTAGATTGCCGAGCCAGACTTGGCAAGAAGCCGAGATAATCTTGGCAAAAAGGTCCCGTCAGACAAATGAATGGAGGAGGCTGCCTTGCTGCCAACGCATCCACAAAGAGTCTGACTGTGACACTTTGATCGACAGGGTCAGGGCCAACAGATCGAAGAGCGGCTGACAGTGGAGAGTGCGTGTGTGTCTGTCTGTCTACTCCATACCTTACTTGACCTTAGTCTAATCTCCTCGATCTGGTGTGGCTTGCGGTAAGAAGAATGGGCCGAAACCCCTGCTGTGCACCCTCTCTGTCTCTTTATCTTGGCGACCCTCCGAGATGCTTGAAGTGGACGTGCCGATGCAACGCTGGCCACTAACCGAGGACCAATAATGTAACCCCCCCATTGACTCTTCACTCTTGGGCCTCTTGGCTACAGCGTTCCAAGAGTGTAAACACGAGAACGCAATCAAAAGTTCTGCTGCAGAGACAAGGGGTTAGCATACTGCATTTTCTTAGCTGCAGCGTTCTCAGACTTTTCACCCCCAGCGCGTAAGTACCAGAGGCGAATTTCGCTTCGCGGGATGTGAACGAGGATGTTTTTTTTTTATAGTGGCTGTTTCTGATTTTAGCGATTGTTAGCGCCTACGACAATGCACCTCTAAAGCCGACGCTAAACCGGAGATTTTCGCCTTGTGAATCAATATTTGCTTCGCTTTATGAACTATAAGCCCGTTCACATATACACGACACATCAGTGGCTTGATGACCCGAGCGCCATTACCGCGTGGCTTACAATAGTGAGATTTTCTCTTTATCGCATATTATACCATTGGGCTATTCATCCGCTCCCTAATGCACGCAGTCAGCATTTTCAGGGGCCCGGCCTGCACGAGCGTATCTGGAACTCTATCCGATGCTGACCCCGAGATCGAGAGACACACGTTTTAAAAAAGTGATAGATAACGGATTTTTCGCGATTGAAATATCTAGAGTAAGAATTTAGACCCAAACATTAATCCCCCCGTTCGATGTAAGATTATAGGTCGAACGCAAAGCATGAAAAAAGATAGCACTATAGACATTATCCCGTAGATTATAACACAGCATAGCAAACACGTGTCGGCGATGCAACCACTCAGCACGCTCCCTCCTGCCACATCCTGACTGACTTGACAACCATGCCGCGATCCTTGACCGGTCCCCAGGTCGGAAGCCATGTATCGTTGGCCTTCCAAAAGTCACGCATTGGGGTCTCGCTGCTATCAGCCCAGGGCTTATCACCGATTGCATCTCTGTAGTGGAAAAGTGGGTTAGCCGAGACAGTTCTTCCCCGCACGTAAACGAGAGATGGTGAGCGAGATCAAAAAGTGGTTCTCGGTGTAGGAGAGAGAGAGAGACTCACGGGAACCAGCCGTTGGTACCGCCGACTGCGACGTTGAGGATGAGGTAGAAGGACTCGTCGAAGGGAGTGTTCTTGCGACCGGTGCTGCTCCATGGATCGACGGGGATGGAGCCGTTGATGGACTCGCCGGCGAATTCGCCGTAGGACCAGAGATTCTTGTTCTTGGTAAAGTCAAAGAATTGCACTTGCTGTGAAGGGTCAGTATCATCAATTCGTTGAGATTTGTAAGGGAACTTACTCTCAAACGACCATCGAGCCAGGTAAAGAGATACTTCTCACTCCACTCAAGACCGTAGACGTGAAAGTCCTCAGAGTAAATGACCCTCTTACCTCCCCATTCACCATACGCTCTCCTCCATCTATCATTCTCCGTAGCAGTCCCCCAATGCAGCGCCGACGACACGAGATTATTTCCCATGGGATACTTCCTCGCGTCATTGCCTCTACTCTCCGCAATATCAATCTCGCCCGACTTGGGCCACTCACCGTAAACATCATCCTGCGGCATCATCCAGATAGCAGGCCACATCCAATCACCCTTTGGCATTCTCGCCGTGACTTCAACGCGACCGTACTTGATCGTCTTTTTACCCTTTGTGTTGAGACGAGCGGAGCGCACGGGGTTGATGATTTGACCGAGGGTGGCGTTGCTGCGTGCTGCGCAGGGCCAGCGGTCGTTGGACTTCTTGATGTCTTTGGCGGTGCATTTGCCCCATGTTTTGCTGTTGGTGGTCATGTTGACGGTGAAGCCGTTGAGGAGCTGGTCGCGCGTTATGTCTGTGCTTTCGAGCGTCATTGTTGGGACGATGTGAAGGCCTTGAGCGTCGACGTATGAGTTTGCCTCATCGTCTGTTGTCCAATCAAAGGCGCCGTTTCTAGAATTGTTAGTCGGTGATTGAGCAAATGTGAGAAAACGTACCCGAAGCCGTTCATTTGGACTTCATGATTCCAGTTGTTGAGGTTCTGGAAGGTGTCGTCCATGACGAGGCAGTACTGTCATTGTTAGTGGTGATTGCTTCAGTAAATGCATCGTCTCAGTGAATGGAGACTCACTTCATGATTGGGGACGCCAGTGGTCTCTTTGTAGCAGAGATAACCACCAATTCCTGAATAGCACGTCAATAATTGAAGACTCGTCACGATGAATGAACTTACCAAGACCGATGAAAATGCATGTGTAGAAAATGGTGCTGTCCCAATTCCACTGCTTCTTCTTTTCCTCTAACCAAGGCTTCTCAAACTCGCCCTGAAGACGACTGCTCTTGAAGCGCCGACGCGGCCCAGGGACTAAAAGACGTCAATTAATACAAACACAACAACTAAAGAATGCACGTACTCTCATAAGAAGATGCATTTCTCTGCGTCAACCGTCGCGAAGCAACAGATTCCGCAATGGGCGTCGCTGCAATGGGCGTCGCAAACGGATTCTCAGTAGACTCAGCTCCAGGCGTCGCAAAGGGATTGACCCGCTGGGACGAAGAGTCTTCAGCGGTTATAGCAGTCCTCGAGCCTTCCATTACAGCGTGTCAAAAAGTGGAGTACGCCAATGTTTGGAAAGGGATAAAGGACCAGGGAAGTGCAGGAGGTGATTTAATTGTTCAGTTAAATGAGCCTCATGAAACTTTTATTTTCTCTTTGTCATTCATTGTCTTATCCCGAGTCTGGTAGAGCTGAGACAGAGAGTCTGTGTCTGTTTACTACAATACGAGTACCAAGACGAAGCGATGCAGGGATCGTTACACCTGGGTCTGGAACAAGAGAGTAAGCTCACTTCTTCTGGGGTGATTATGCATCTCGTCCTGATACCAGCCGCGCTGAAATGCACGTACGTACAACGTGGCAATCGAGCAATAAATCTGTTGAGACATAACGGCATCGCCAACGGTTCTCACGCCTTTGAGACTAGCACGTTGATATCTCTCCGAGAGGCTTGAGCGCTAGGAGATAACATTGTGTCATGCCAAAACGCCACATTCTGCAACTAACAATCATGATTCGTAGACTTGTTAATAAGGCTCTGCGGGCCGCACGCCTCAACGGTCAAACTAACAACAACCTTCCGCAACGGTCTAAGTGGTCCGTTTGCGAAGACAGGTTTTTTTACCATGCGATGCTACCCCTAGAATATGCCGCTAGACATGAATAGGGAAGCTACATCGTCTGCCCCTAGAACACATCCAAGGAAGCCAAACGTTAAAACCCTGGCACCCCTGTTCATGATTTACAGGGGACGGGACGTTATCAAGATTTTTCCCTCGTCCTTCGAGATTAGCCGCCCTCCCCCCTTCGCTAACGGGTCACGGCCCGCGGATAACGCTATTCCCTAAGCATAAACTCCCTCTGTTGCTATCTCGCCCTGAAACGTGCCTTTGCTTACACGTTACAATCTCCAAGACTTGATCGCTCTTCTCATTGGATCCTCGTCTTGGACGATATCAGGATGCCTAAGCTTATTTTCTAATATTAGACTTAACTTTTGACCTTGTTCTTGTTTTGGGTGGCGCCGGAGAAAAAATCGCAGGCTAGTTTAATTAGACGCCGCACTGATACATGACGCTTCTGCGACCTTGCTCGTAAAAGCATCTGGGATATTATCCACTCTCCCCATTTCCCTGGCCTCTGATATCGAGGCCACGTCCTTGTCATAATCACAGGCCCCGTCGTCAGCTTCACTCTGTAACATAGAGTTTTAGTTTTTCTCTTTCTTATCACGGTGGCGGGTACTGTATCCTCGGTCGTGATGACTTGGCATCAGCTCGCTAGAGGTGATTCAAACGGAGTCTTCTCGGACCCGGGGAGGGGGGCTGGGCTGGGCTTCTGCAGCAACGGACAAGGTGCATGTGCAGTTTGTGTTACGTGCTGGCAATCAAGAATACATGGTCCCAACAAACATGCTACGAAAGATACGAGGACAGCTGAAAAACAAAAAAACCAATATTGTGTTTGCAGTTGCAGTTCTTGACCGGGTCAGATATTGTCTGACGCTTACACGAGATTCGAGGCTCGAGACCTATAGGCTACAGTAAAGGTTTCATCTAGATCGCCGGATAAGCCGTGCGTGTGTAGGAAGTATTCATAACTTAGTTTTCCCACGGCTAATTCTCTCTGCCTCTGCCTCCTCCTCACCTTGGGCAACAAAACATCCCTCTTCTTCTATCACATCTCCCCCCCCCCCACCCTCTTCCCCTGTAGAAGCAGACAAGATCTTCACCTTCGCTTTTCCCTCTACTCTCGTTTTCTCTCTGTTCCGTGAGACTCGACGTCTCCCACGTGAACCATGGCTTCCGAAAAGTCACCAATGGTTTCGGAAAAGCCTGTCTCTCGCTTCATAGAGTCTGGTGTTCTTCAACCGCCGAGTCCTACCACTGACGCTGCTACGCTCAAGAGGCTTGAGGCTGGTGATCATGGCACCGTTAAGACGTCGGAGTATTTCACGAGGAAGAGTCCCCCGTCGAGATCCGCTCACAGCTCATACTCGGGTACGCCTGCTGCAATGCAGATTCCCGACGCCGCGGCTGCGGATCTGCCCATTGTGAGTTTTTGCTGTCCATTTGAGTGGATTTGTTTCATATCGTCGGCATCAATTTTCATCCCTTGCATACCGATCCTACTTGTCCCGATTCATTCATGTCGTGGCACGGTAGACATCGCACTGCATGCCAGCATATCGCAGCCTGCAATACATCATTGTTGTCACAATACTAACACAGATAGGTCGCGAGGTATATCGCCCGTCGCGCAACTCTTCTAGGATGGTTCGATGAGCCTGCTGCTACTGCCATCACAAGCGGCTGGTCGTCAACATGCATTGCCCTCAAAAAGCCAGACGGCACATACATCTACAACCCAGATGATCCAAGTCCAGATTTGGCCGCTGCCGTCAATCGCCTCAATGAGAGTGCTATCGTGTCGATGGCCTCTGAGGTCACAAACTCAGTGCTTGACAGCATCAAGCCTGGACAGGCGAGTCTGGTGAATGAAGATACTGGCGCTCGCATCCCCATCATCCCCAGTCTTGCAGATGTTCACGAGACACTTGTGCATTTGACAAGTTCATGCATTGTCGTCCAAGAACGATGTGTTCTCATCTGGGCTCATGAGGCGAAGACTGTTCTCACAGTGGCGCACAATGTTGAGAAGCAGATGCTCGGATTCGTAAGTTAGTCGTTCGCTTTGACCAGTCCATATTGCTAACAGCTGTCGCAGATCGTTGGTCCCAACATGCCTCGTGGTCTTCACGCCCAAACCGAAGAGCAATCCGTCAATGGCATGCCAACTCCCGTTCGCGGTGCCATTGATGAGAGAAATGAGGTTTACCAAGCCGCCATCAAGGTTGAGGAGGGCGGTGAAGGAGATGAAGACGTCGAGGGCCAGGAGCTCAAGCGTCCGACTCTTATTGTTCATTCGTTCAGAATTGGTATTGTCATCATGCTGGTAATTCTCACGCAGAGCGTGGGTGTCTCGAGAGTGAGTTGTATCATTGATATGAGTGATGAATAATGATTGACATCGAGTAGTTGATCCGACAATGGTCTTGGGATGGCGATTTCACGCGCTTTGCCTTGGTCGCTGTCATTCCGCCTCTGTGTGTTCTGTCATTGGTAAGAATTGCAGCTACAATTGGAAATAAATGATCTGCTGACCATGTTAGTTCTTCTTCATCGTCGTCGTCAGTAGTGTCTTTCAACTACTTCTACCAGCTGGAATCTGCTTGAGGAACTCAAAATTCCACTCTGGTAAGTCTTTCACTCACGCGACATCCGTCTAGTCTGACATTTGCAACAGCCATCAAGCCCAACCCAAAGCGCTACAGAGACTACCAGCTTCCTCACATCACCGTCCAGATGCCTGTCTATAAGGAAGGTCTCCGAGGGTAAGTTCACTCAGCCCCAGATACTAAGTCATTGGAACTAACTCATCAGTGTCATTGTACCTACCATGGTCTCCGTAATGGCAGCAATCCAACACTACGAAAACCAAGGCGGTACCGCCTCAGTCTACATCAACGACGACGGCATGCAATGCATTCAACCTGAGCTCGCCGCCGCCCGCAAGCAATACTACCGCGAAAACGGCATCGGCTACTGCGCTCGCCTGCCCAACAAGAAATCCCCCAAGTCCAAGTCCTTCCTCTCCTGGTTCAAGCGCTCACCCCCCGTCGACCCTGAAGTCGACAATCAAGACGAGTCGGAAGTCAGTCCTCAAGGCCGCGCCAACGAACTCGGTTTCGTGCGCAAGGGCAAGTTTAAGAAAGCTAGTAACATGAACTATTGTCTTGCTTTTTCGAATAGAGTTGAGGATGAGATGTTGAGGCTTACGGAGTTGGAGTGTGAGAGTAGGGGATGTGCGTATGAGGATTTGAGTCCGGAGGATGATGATCGGTTGTATGACCAGGCGCTTCAGAATATGGTTAATGCTGATGAGGGCAAGACGTGGGCGGAGGGGAATATCCGCATGGGTGAGATCATTCTTCTCATTGACTGCGATACCCGTGTCCCCATCGATTGTCTTCTCTACGGCGCTCTCGAGATGTACGAATCTCCTGAAGTTGCTATTCTCCAGCACGGTTCAGGTGTTATGCAGGTTGCGCACAACATCTTTGAGAACGGTATCACATACTTCACCGACATTGTGTACACAGCCATCAAGTATGGTGTCGGCACTGGAGATGTCGCGCCGTTTGTTGGTCACAATGCGTTTTTGAGATGGAAGGCCATTCAAAATGTTGCGTTTGTCGACCCGTCGGACAAGGTCACTAAGTGGTGGTCTGACTCGCATGTCTCTGAGGATTTTGATATCAGTTTGAGAGTGCAGATGGCTGGTATGGTATGTCGGTTGGCGACGTACCATAATGGTGGCTTTCAGGAGGGTGTGTCGTTAACAGTGTATGATGAGTTGAACAGATGGGAGAAGTACGCTTATGGATGCAACGAGCTTGTCTTTCATCCTTTGTAAGCCTGACACTTCCTATTTGCTCTGGATACCACTAACTCTTTCACAGCTATAAGTGGCCCTACAAGGGTCCTGTTACTCGACTCTTCCTCCGCTT
Source organism: Fusarium subglutinans (assembly GCF_013396075.1). Taxonomy (NCBI): domain Eukaryota; kingdom Fungi; phylum Ascomycota; class Sordariomycetes; order Hypocreales; family Nectriaceae; genus Fusarium; species Fusarium subglutinans. Next base: position 31,379 of record NW_023502402.1, read on the forward strand.
CCTCTGGAGTAACATGCCAGTTACCAGCAAGGTTTCCATTCTGGCCTACATCTTCACCTGTAAGTGCCCATATCAACTTCACTTCAGTGCCGGACTGACAGCCACAGACTACGCCATCGCAGCTGGTATGCTCCTCACTCTGGTCAACTACGTCCTTGTCGGCCTCTTCTTCCAAGATCTCGATCAATTCTACACTCCCTCATGGGGTATCTGGGTCTCCCTCCTCGTCGTCTTCAACGGCGTCGCTTCCATCGCCACAAGTATGACCCGTCACCGTCTCAAGGAAAAGTCCTTCTGGGTCGCCATCCTCGAAGCCTGCAAGTGGCTCCCTTTCCTTCTTCTCTTCTTTGGTGGTATCAGTATAAACTGTGCCAAGGCTCTTCTATGCCACGCCTTCTCCGTCAACATTGAGTGGGCATCGACATCTAAGGAGCTGGGTCCTACGGGTATCTACATCGGCTTGAACAAGATGATGCACCGATTCAAGTGGACTTTCCTTATCTGCATTGTTATTGCAGCTGGTATGATGTACATGGCTTTTGGTGCGCCTTGGGGTTGGACTATTGCTCCGGGAAAGTTCTCTGCTGGCACATATGCTATTGTGCCTTTGGCTGTTCAGGTTTCCTGCGCGTTTACTCTGCCGCTCTTCCTCGGCTTGACATAATTGAGTATATATGAATGGAAGGATGGATTGGTTACGGTAACGACTTTAGATATACGAACTGGTTAGCTTAATAGATTTGTAGTTAAATATGTCGACTTGGTAATGCAGACTCTGTGTCATTGCTCCGTTACTAAAGTGACAAATACTCCTCAGTTTTTTGCAAAGGGCGCATTCTCCAATTCTAGGGTTGCAATAGCGTCGTGATGTTATATCAATAAGAAGCGTAATTGGTTTAGTGGTAAAATTCTCCGTTGCCATTCGAGTAACGTCGGGGAGCCCAGGGTTCGATTCCCTGATTACGCATTGATAACGTCATCTGGGACGTGGTTTATCTTTTTTAATGATTTCCCTTTGCTATGTTATTAATTTAGGTTGCTGGCGATTGTTGCTTAAAAGCATGTTATGGCTAGTATTGTCTATTTTAGCAATCTTAATTATCTACTAGTACTTTACTTAAAATAAATAATAATATAAGGAGAAAATCCCTTGTATAAGTAAATCTACCCTTAATATTTATATATTTTTATTTATACTCCATTATTTAGAATTCCTTTTAAGGCAAGTTTTACCTTAAAAGCTAAGCTACCTTTAAATCTGGTTTGTTTTTACAGTATTAAAGGAGTATTAAGAAGATTTAAGCAGACACTCTTAACGGCTCTATTCTGCAGAATACAATAAGTAAATCCCTATTATAGATCTCTAAGAGATAACAAGGATTAACAATAGTTCTTTAACTACTACGGGAATCGTGGACGTTATACATCTAGGTACAATTGGTGCGTAAGTATCCAAGAGCGGCACGTATCTCGATTGCTTATATATACGTATAGTCATGACCAGCGACACGGGCCCGTGTCTGTGTCTTACTACGGAATCTTGGCATTGCACTCTTAAAGCCGCGAAAGCTATTATAACTTGGCTACTAAATAAGCCTCTCTCTTGGAATACTAAGAAATCTCTTATCTTATATAGACTATTACAAATGCTAAAAGAAAGGGAAGCTAAGTTCTGTTTACTAGATTAAGCTCTTAGCTATAAGTCTTAACTATAAATAATATATCTAGCTTATAACTTAAATATTATACTAAATAACTAACTAATTACTATAGCTAAAGGCTAAAAAGAAAAAAACCTAAATTATAACTCTTTAGTTACCTTTAAAGATATATAAAATACTTTAATTTATTAGCTAAAAAAGGTTAGCTTAATACTATAAATACCCTTAATCTTTAAGATAGTAACTTTAATAAGAGAAATCTTTACTTAATATTTACCTCCTTAAATAGTAGCTATTAATAACTATACTAATAAGGCTATAGTTATACTATAAGCTATATTTTAATATAAAAATACCTTTAAAAATATAAGTAGCTATAAGGACTTTAAGATATACTTTAAAAAAGCTATATTATTAATTTATATATATAACTTTTATTAGCTTAATAGTAAATTTTTTATTAACCTTACTTTTTTTAATTATAATTAACTATAAGACTATTACCTATATAATAGTTTATAGTAAATTCCTTATAGGAATTATTTAAATTACCTAGTAAAAAAAAAGTATACT
>NW_023502403.1:0-33336 GCF_013396075.1 Fusarium subglutinans
AAAGTTATATTAAAGGCTTTTTTAATATTAATAGTAATTATAGTAATTACTAGTTCTTAATTTAAGTTATTCTTTATAATATATATAAAAGTAGTGATAAAATCTATAGCTAAGCGTTTTAATAAGGTATTAAATTAATTAAGGTATAGTATATTTTAGTTAACTACTATATAGGCTATCTATTTTACTATTAGCCTTTCTAGGCCCTTGAAGAGGTAAGAAAGGAAGGCAATTAGTTACTAGGAGTATATATTAAAATAGTCTTTTTTTCTAACCTTAAGTATTATTATTACTTTACCTAGCTTAAATACTAGTAGGTAGTACCTAAGTATAAGGTATCTTTAATATAGCTATAGTATATACTTCTTAATATATAGCTAGATAGCCTTAAGGATATTAATAGTAATGTTATTAGAGCCTGGGGATATATTCCCTGTTAAGGTGACTGCCTAAAAGATAACCGAAAGACAAGTAACGTGTAGGGTATTCAAATCCATTCGAACAAGGAACGCACTGACGATCCACGTGGGTGATGGATCTTAAAAATTGATCCGTCCCACCAGCGCTGTTACCCCGATCCACTAATGACTAACATAGCGCCGACGATCTCCCCCAACTGACTCTGAGGCTCTGCATTTGCATCGTCGTGTGCTACTATAGACAGGGCTACGCATTGAATCGATTCATGTATTGGGATCTACCAGCAGACGATCAACTCAATGGTGAGGTTTACTGCGATATATAACGTCTCTGGGCGTCGAGTGCCGGCGTTGTATCCGATTTCTTGGAGTGTTAAGAGAGGAGGAATTGTTCCGAGACCTCGGTTGGACAGGCGCAAATTGGAGTTCGTCTCAGAATGTCTCCATTTCGTGGGAACATTTCATCCCAACAATCTTGTTATTTCCGTAGCCCCTTTCAATTCAATGGAGATCATGCACATTCGGCCCGGAGTTCGGAGCAGACCTAACGGCGGAATATCAGCGGTAGAATGTGTCTAGAAGCTCAACACTAAACAAGTCTTGGAAAGTGTCGGCAAACTTTGATAACGAATGAGCTTGTTCGATATTAACTTCATCTAACGTTTCAGCGAAGAACAACGGTTCATTCTGCTACCAAAAGAACCCAAGTGGCGTTGACGAAAGTGGAAGCCCAGCAACCTGGCACAGCGGAACTTGATCTCAAAGGATTCCCAAATGCCGAAATTTGATACGCCGCCATCTCCTGTGGCGCTCATTCTGGTGGCGTTCCCCCTGAGTCAAGTGCCATTTTAGTGGGTAGCGCAAGAGTCTGTGATGACATTTGTTGAGGCGCGAGAAGGGAAAAACCGAGGCTTGAGTGACATTAAGGGAAATGTAGCCCGGAGCCATTGGTAACTCTCCAGTATTGGAGCTCGGTTGCAGGATTAGAGTGCTGAAATACAATGCGTCTGCACGGTGATGTGATGCTCATCCTTGTAGATCATGCGTACCGAGAGACGATCATACCATGCATCTGGGACCAGACCCTCGGGTAACGGCAGGGATATGGTTACGCTATTCCACCAGCGTATTCTCCCATCAAATCAGGTAGTCCAATGGCTCAAGTGTCAAAGCGAAGGTCAAAGCGCATGCGATTCATCCAGAGACTTGGCTAGAGAACCTCGTTTCGCCACGCCACGCCAGACCGTTCCTGGAGTCTCGTCCCGCGGCACTAATATCTCTAACTCTTACGCTTAGCATCTGGACACCTCCACCTACCTGCAGCACCCAAAACGTGGTTCTGGTAAGTGTCTGCATGTATAAACCCCCTGGATCCCCAGATTCAGTCCCTCTTCCCTCTCTTTCCCCGGCCGATCTTTCATTCCTCTTTGCCTTTTTGTATCACTCCTTTATACATCATGTCGGCAACTACGAGTGACATCAAGATCGCTTCCATTGCTATGGGGTTCACCCTTGGCTTTGGACTGCTAACTATTTGGGAGGCCTGGAAGCAGACTCGACGGAATCGAAACCCGCTTCGAAGTACTTATATTTACATGCTCTGGGGAGAGATTCTGGCGAATATTATCATCGCTATCGTCGGATGGATTTTCTTGGATGGAATCATCGGACCGACGTGAGACAGCCACTCAGCCAGTGTCGAAAGTGGCGTACTAACAGTGTCTAGTGTACCGGTCTTGTTCTTTATTCTTTTCTTCTGGGTCTTTGAGGTCCAGCTTCTTATGCAAATTATCGTCAACCGAATCTCCATCATCGCCGAACATCGATCTACTATCTTCAAGCTGAAATGGGGAACCGCTATTACCATCACTCTCATCAACATCGCCGTTTTTGTCATCTGGATTCCTGCTCATACTGTTCCCCCCGCCAGTCAAACGTAAGTTACTGTTGAAGGCTTGACTAAGATCGTACTGATCAATGCAGCTTTGTTCGCATCAATGAAGTCTGGGATCGTGTCTCCAAGGTTCTCATCCTTCTCGTCGATGCTGGCCTCAATTGGTACTTCCTTCGAACTGTCAAGAAGCGACTCGTTGAACAGCATCGCTTGAAGAAGTATGAGCCTTTGGTTGGCTTCAACGCAAAGCTGATGATAATTTCGATCCTCATGGACGTAAGTATCTCGTCTCTCTCTCGAAACACAACCCGTGCTAACTCCTACTAGGGCATGCTCATCGGTCTCATGTCGCTCCCCAATCAGGTCGTCTACATCCAATTCCACCCCGTCGCATACATGGTCAAGCTCAACATCGAAATGTCCATGGCCAAACTCATCACTCGCCTCGCAAAGGGTGAGAACGCCGACGACTACTACCCCTCTATGTCGTACTCTGGCCACCACCAAAGCAACAACCAGCGCACCAACGATGCACCATGGACTCAGGGTAATAATGTCCAGTTGACACATCGATCAAAGGTTGTCGCTGGCGATTCCGATGAGGATCTGTCGAGTACCATGGGTAGACACAACGGCGGACCTGGCATTCATCGCCGAACAGAGTTTGAGGTTACTGTCGAGACGAAGCCTCAGAAGAATCCTTTTAGGGAGGGCACAGACTCTGGGGATGAGCTGCCTTTGACTTCAAATACCGGACATCCTAAGCAGATGACGGTCGAGGAGGTTAGCCGTATCCCATCTATCTCTAGTAGCAGACGGTCATGAGATCTTCACACATTCTTTAGCTATATACCGTATACATAATAAATAATACCCCAGCATATCAACAACATCATAAAGCTCAGCATCTTGCTGTCAAGCCGCAACCTTTTCGAAGATTAATTACAGGATTGATGGTAAAGGCTTTGTAATGCCCTAGGGCTTGCAACAAGATTTATTAGTCATCGTAAAAGTTTATAGGTATTATGTCGTGGGGAAAAAATATCGTGTTGTCATTCATTATCTGTGTTCGTAACCTTGTAGGCGCCAGTCATCCCCATAGCTCATGATATCTCCACGTATCATGTCAAATTAATACCCTATAAAATCCCAAATAACTCAAATACTAAGAAATATAGCTAGAATACAAACAGGTCTCACAAGTTAGAATAACAATAAGCTCAAAACTGAGAGCGAAATGACACTTATCAGAAACATTAGACTTCAGAAACTTTGCTACGCAAATTGTAACTCTAGGATGTCCACTAAACATGTATTCTCTACCAATATTAAGTTCAATATCAAAATAACCTTTGTATAAGACGCCATTTCTGAGTTACTCTATTCTGTGGCGAACTCCAGTGAGATGTATAAATACCAACATTCTCCCATCAGAATTTTTCTTCTTCCCTACCAAGGAAAAAGCCATTGTTCAATCTATAATCGCAAGACCAGACTGCTTCACTCTATAAACACCCCGCGATTCAGCGCCCAGTACACGAAGGCGGGATCACAAACCATCATGGATCCCTTCACCACAATTCCCGTCGAGTTGCGGTTGCAAATATTCTCATCCCTTCAATCCAAGGCCACTATCTCGAGCCTCATTCAGGCCTCTCCAATTATGCTCAAGGGATACCTGAGATACAAAGGTACAATAACACGAAATTTGCTCGAGCGCGACTTCGACGATCAGATGATCCAAGATGCCATGGGAATCATTCTATTTCCATCGCTCAGCGAGGCTCGAAAGTCACAGTCCCTAGTCCAAGAACACTTCAAGTTTTGGGAGTCACGCACGTTTCCGAATCCTTTGGCCACTCGCGATGTCTTTCTCATTGTTCAAATCGACAAATTGCATAGTCTTTTAATGGTCTTCGTCGAGGACTACATCACAAAAGCGACCGCAGCTTTTCCGCCTCGTGAATACATCTGTCTCCCTCAGCTTACCCACAGCCAAAGCCATCTCGTCTTCAAAGGAAAAGAGATAACAAGGAGATTTGATTCATGCAACCTTTCAGAAGGTGAGAGGCGACGCTTATTGAGGGCATTCTTACGGGTTGAGCTGATGTCTCTGCTTCAGAAGACTCTTAGCTCCAATAGCTATAGTCTCATCAAATGGCTACGTATCGGACTAGTCAGTGGAGTCAAAATACGAGACCAGGAGGCGATTCAATGTGTCTGCGTGTATACATCCTCACTATATGGTGCCGTCTTTGCCCTTTGTGCTGATGCCTGGCTGCCAGTAGCCGATGCGACCCCAGAAACCGGGCTACTATTTCCTGACAATCTCTTTGCAGATCCGACTCAGTATGGACATGACGTTGGCATCTACGGAAGAGAAGAGCGATCAACGATTGATTACATGGCTCAGGTCGGTTTCTCTTTAATCTTCGCGATAATTCGTTGTGCCATAGCCAGACCACAAGACACCAACACTCTCAAAAGCTTCGTCAAGAAGCTGTGTAGCTTCAGAATGAATAGCCTTTTACAAAATGCATTCAGAAGAGTGATTCCCTTAGGACGCTTCATCCCTCCGAATAACATGTACTACAGTACCCTGAATGGCGGTGAAGGTTTCCATGAGCAAATATGGTTTAAATCCCTTATGGACAAGCTAAGCCCCCCCCCATGGCGGTGCTCTACAGTACAAGATATTTCAACAGCGGGCATGGCCATTCTTCGACAACGACCGCCACTACGCAAAAGACACCGCTATGTTGCCACTATTCCCCCCTCAACATTTCTTGGACAGAATGGAACAAGAAAGAATCGATGAAATTACGCCCCTCTTCGGCCCAGGCCCTGTTTCAAAAGCTCAAGTAGAAATCAAGTTGAGAGAGTTTCGTCGAGCCCAAAAGTGGCAGGACAAAATGAGGCCGAAAGAGAATGTTTCGAGCATCGAGCCTTCTTTACCTAGGACTTCTATCGCAAATCATGAGGTATCACTGCCAGCGATTGAGAAGGAGGAGCACTTATTGACATGGAGTCCTCGGGGCGTTGTCCAATGGGATCAATCGAAGGAGGCTTATGTACTTGTAAAGATTTGAGCATCTGAGGGCAGAAGTAAATATTAATGGGAAATGTACTATATTAAATAAATTATTATAGAGTATAGTTCTATAGAAATTAATTTCTTTTTTCTTCCTCTCTCTTTCTTTTCTTTTAAAGTTATAACCTGTCAGGTCTCGAGATACATCTAGACCAGGATCTGGGTTGTCGAGTTAATGCTGCAGGGTTCATTAGCATGGGGTCTTCAGAGGCCACGTGAGACATACCATCAGATGAAACGAGATCACGAAATCTCTCATATAGACTAAACAACTGTATAAACTTCAACTGAACTTCTGCCAGCAGACTTTCAACAAAACCGTTTCCGAATCCTCTCCATGAGATACTCATCACGATGGATCAGGGGATAGTGAGGGTTGTCAATGGCGGATGGATTGATGGGCTTACGCGAGATGCTGTGACGCGACCCGACACGAGCACGATTCTTTGGGAAACTCTCTACAAACCGTGGAATTTATTTACGAAACTCGATAAAGGAGACGACGTGACCACGGCTGAGTCTGTGACTCTGTTACGCGACGTTTGTTCTGGGCACGATTCTTCAGACAAGAACTGTTCAGTCGTATGTACCAGCCCGCATGATTTGTTCGCCTCTTGGAGGACCCTATGGCAATGCCTGTCTCTCACATCTTTGACTCTCGCAAACTCCACATTTTCTACGCTCGATCAATACCATGGCGGGGCAGGAAACGGGACCTCAAGGGAGCAGATCTCGAGCGCCTTGATGTCTTTCGGCATCACTAATGCGACCGATTTTGACGGGAGAGCGGTTCTGAATCTGACTTATGAGTGTGCTACTGCAAGTTGCCGCGACACTAGCATGGGAAAGTGCTCTATCGGCCAGCTTGGCCCTGGGTATTTTCAGCGTGAAACTATCCAGTGGATCAAAGTGTACGAGGCTCTTGCGCCGCTCTGCGATGGACTGGAAAGCGATATAAACATCGATATTGCTGGACCAGGAGTAAGTCCTTGACTTCGGCGACGGTAACCCAAGCTTATCACTCTGCAGGTACTAATAACATACATCACTCAAACAGCCATGGTGGTCTTTGCATGGTTGTTCTTCCTACTTCTAAAAGTCAACAAGTTCATCAACACTTCAACATCAATCTTCACACATCTCTTTCGAAAACGGAACCCTGGACCCAATCTCTTAACCCATCGTGTATCAGGTCTTGAACGCCTCGAACGCACGAATCTTGCGCACGCAACGAGCACCTTTCTTGCAGAGCTTCACGAAGCACAGTGCTTCTTCGTCGTCGCTATAGAGATAGCCCTGATAAACGCGAGCTCACGATCTGCTATCTTCACTGGCGCTGAGAACTGGCAGAGCCTTCTATGGAATCGTGACAGTGTCCAGTTCCTAGCAGGTATGGGGGCTTGGCCCATTATTCTCGGACAGATCTCCCTCCGAAGAGCCGAGCTCGACTCGATGTACTACCTCCTCCTCTCGACACTTGCGTTGGTACTTGCGGGTGTTGCAGCAGATACAGCTGCAAATCCAGACCCAGATCGGATTTACAAAATGTTTCAAGGGCAGAATACCCTTGAAGAATGCGGCGGTCATCCTTCCCTTCGAACCTTTTGCGTGGAAGAGCGAGAGAGTATATACTGGTATGTCTTTCCAGCGGGAAGCATATACGCATTCCTCGGATTGCTTGCTATACTATGGTGGGCCAAAATTTGGACCTTGTGCAATTCGCCAGCATTGTTTCTCCAAAAGCATAAGTCCTTATCAAAACGGCAACTTGAAGCTTGGGAATGGATCAAGTGGATCCTTATAAAAGCTGCTCTTTTCGCAATTCACATTGCCGAAGCTGGTGCTCTTGCTTGCATATGCTTTGGTCTAGCAGTCATCCGTGCACCACTCCTGAATTTATTGCTGAGAGGAGAGACAGGGACCTGGAGCGTTGGACAGCTGGTTGCGGTATTGATTTGGGCACCGGTGATATCCAAGTATGCCCATCTGGCAATTCGTAAGTTATCCCTCTACAAGGGGCTTCGAGCCATGTAGCTGAACATACATCTAGTCGGCGTGGAGAAAGGTTTCAGGCTTCGCTTGTCCAAAGCATTTGAAATTGTGAAGAAGTCGGATACTAGGTCTGGAAGTGATAGTGAGGCAATACCTCTGACCTGAGTGAACATAGAACAGAACATACGAATAACGAATATTGTCAGCAAAACTATCTTTCATAGATGGCGGGCTAATAATTTGCTTTGTCTTGATGGCATCTGAGGTGTCAGGTGACATAGGCCTCTATGCTGTCGCTGGCCAGTCTCGACCTATCAGCCGTGTACAACGATAAGATCATGTTGTAGAGTAACGCACAGACGCAGTAAGCTGGGTGCCAGGCCGCCGTGCTCACCAATCCAATCATACCAGCCCAACCCCGCTTGCTGCATTTATCGAGCTGAACCCGACAAGCTGAGCTTTGTACAAGTTATCAGCTTCTCTCTTCCTTTGGAACAACTAGACAACACGATGGCATCCTACAACTACAGCACGATGGACACCCTGGACTGGCCCAAGATTATTGTTATTGGTTTGGTCTGGACACCGTCGGCGTACTTCTTCAATTCTTGGGTCGATAGCCAACCGCCTGGTACCTTTGTAAGCATTGCCTGTGTAATCTTCTCAATCATCAGCCTCTTGGCTGGTTTCCACCTCATTTGCTTCGCTATTTTAGTTCTTCTATCGCCATTATTTGCCCTTGCATTACTCTACCGATTAATCATAGAGCTCCCTTACCTATGCACCGGGTTTGGTCCTTGGTGTCTCTCATTGTTCTGTGCTCAGAGGCCGCCACTTTACGCGTCGCGAAGCGAGATGCCACAAGGAAAGGACTGTAGGTTATGTGGTAGATGCAGCAACACAGTTGATCAGTCCTCCATCCTCCGGGGCACCCGGTGGAGATTGACACGTTCAAAGGAAGAGTACGAGTTTTATACCAAAGATCAGCTCCAGCAGTCCTCCAAAAATTGCCATCTATGCAGCCTCCTCTGGTATTCTTCATTTGGCGCCCAGACAAGTCCAGTGGCTGGAGCATCCTCGGGTGAGTTTATCGCCCGGGAACCAGACATCAATACGCCACTACTTTCCACAGTCTCCAGGTCACGTAATTCTCGTGACTGTGAACAAGGCATCGAAGCCAGGAACCTCTCAGTCCAAATCTCAGCAAGTAGGGAGTTTGGTTGCGAACAATCACTTCATATTCGTTTATACGAGAAAGGGTCTAGTCTATTCCCGTGGCTAAAAATCGAAGACGCCGGCTATGATAGGTTTGCGCGGGGACCGTGCAGCATGTCCATGACTAACTCAGTTCCCTAGTATCCAGTAAACATAATTGCGGGCAGTCCGACATAACTGGCTCCGGGCCCAGCTTCCGTTGGGCTCGAGAAATAATTGAGAAGTGCGAACGAGAGCACCACAATTGCCGGAACCACTTTATCCGATCAGCCAGTCAGCGGTATCTTCCCAAAAGACTTATTGACGTCCAATCGAGGGACAAGGGAGTCGTACAGCTTTTGTTGAGTGGCGAAATCCAACCAGCAGAAAATATCGTCGAATATGCTGCCCTCAGTCACTGCTGGGGTGCTACGGTCAAGTCTGAGCTCAGGGAGGATAATGGAGAAACGACGAAGACGATTCTGATAGAGACTTTGGATCCAAACTTCCGAGACGCCGTTGACATAACTTACAAATTGGGTATCAAATATCTATGGATCGACTCACTATGCATCATGCAACGCACTAAGGAATGGGAAGAGGAGTCTGGCGATATGGGCCTTGTTTATGCAAGGGCCAAGGTTGTAATCTCTGCGACAGCATCCAAGAACTCAGAAGGCGGCTGCTACAAACCCAAGGATCTCTTTCCTTATCACTGCGTTCTAGGCAGCAACTGGACCTCTTCACTCGTCGTTCGCTCGTCAATCAAGTATGCCAACCTGGTCCAGCTCTTCGGGGAGAAGGTCGACCGTTCGTTCCTGGCCACGAGAGGCTGGACCTTTCAAGAAAGATTTCTGGCTAGCAGGATACTGCACTTCTGCTCAGGTCTTATGATGTTTGAGTGTAACACATTGACTACCTCTGAGTGTCATGAGGAAGAAGAGTATCCCCTGAATACCCAATTTAGCCAGAATGGGACGATGAACGCGCCGACAGTCCCTCATCCAGGCCGTGAATCACCCAAACGACTCTGCAATAGGACGATCATACGACGTGCTGGGTCTTCCACAAGACATGTTACACGCCCAGCCAGGGACACAATTAGGAAAACCTGGTACGACAACCCTAAGCATAAACTATGGGCCGATAAGAAACGACGTTATGACGTACAAATGTCTTCTATAAGGACCAACGCCGCACGATTGATATTCGAGGAGCCTTCAGCTTCCTCTGGTCTTTCATGGGACAAGATATGAAGGAGAAGGCAGAGTTTCACCTGCGGTGGTACGAGATGGTGACGAGCTACTCGGTTCACAATCTTACAAACGAGAACGACAAGATGATGGCCATTGCTGGCGTGGCTTACTTCATCCAGCAAAGTACGGGCTTCAAGTACGCTGCTGGCCTCTGGCAAGAGACCTTGCCCTTCAATCTCCTCTGGATGGTGGATTCTGGGGTCAAAAGGCGACCGTATGGTCGGTCTGTTCCCTCGTGGTCTTGGGCATCCGTGGACGGTAAGATCTCGCACCTTCTAAAGAAAATCGACCCAACCTCTGTCTCTGGCTCAAGCGTTGACCTGACGGTCGAGGGCAGCAGTGTTTCCGATTCATGGGAGTATATAAAGTCCTTGGTATCCGACCTGAAAGTTCAAGCTACACATATGGTCAACGGCATGGCCCATAATGCTACGCTGACGCTGTCCTGCCCGCTCCGAACCTTGGTCCTTCGTCATTAGACTACGTTTACGATACGCCGGAATGCTATGAGCGGGGCGAGATAAGATGTCTACCTGTTCTCGAGTTGGTCAATCGCAGAGTTGGGCCGCTGACTAAAACGCCGCAAATCCATGGAATCCTGGTTCGAGCGGCGTCGAGCACTGCAAGCCAGTCAGATGGTACACTGGCTCGGTATATGAGAGTGGGGTACTTCTGCACAGAAAAGACAAACATCCACTTCGAGGGGATGAGTCGAGAGAGGCAACAGTCCATTGAGCTTATTTAACAAATACGTTCTGTCGGCAATGAGTCCAAGAATGTCACGGCGTTTAGCTGGTCTATGTCTTGGAAGACTTTTACGGCGCGGAGGCTTTTGAAAGGTCAACCATATTGAAACGGGCCAAGTATTTACCGAAGCTGCTATGACTGGACCCCAATCGGATACTGAGTTCGCAGAGAAACTCAAATCCAGTATTCACTCCAGTCATTTACTACAATACAGAGTTCTTTAGGCTGATTTAAGCTCTCGCCTACAAGTTCCAAGTACGACTAAGACATCTGACTCCTAACTTAGACTTTTTGTCATAATATACACGTAGTGATTCATGTATGCCACGTTCACAAACCAGTCAGGTGATCGAAATTGTAAAAGAATTTTATAAAATAAAAGTTTACTCTTTTACATAAAACCTAATGATAAAGCTCTTCATGCCCTTGAATCATATAAATATCTCTCCTGCGCCCGGAGCCTTCCCTTATCTCCCCCCTTTCCGCTTAACCTGGACACCCAATCTATCTCATCACTTCCAATATACGACCTCCTCGTGCTCCTTACCACCATCAAACTTCAGTTGATATTATGGCTACTACTTTTCACCAATTCCTTCTCCTTCCGCAAGAACTCAGGGACGAGATCTGGTATTTTGCCATTCGGTCACACCACCGTGGAGTCCAAATCTTTCAGATACACAAGTCACCCTCATATGAGGATAATGGAACTCAGAGTACGTCGCTGAGGGACTGTCTTTTGAAGATATGTGGGAGAAGTCTCCTGTCTAAGATAGACCTCTCACCAAATCCGGGGCAGCACATAAGGCCCTGGCATTTTGGCGCTCCACTGGGACACAAATCCTATAAGGGCCTCAATGGATCTCCAGACAAGATTGTCTCGACCTACATGATCGATCGCGGGCTGTGGACCGCTTGCAAAGAATCGAGGCGTGTTATTCGGAAACACTTCGCCAATCCCTCGAACAATCCCGGGGGACTAGCGGAGCGCGGGAGAGTGAGCTATTCTCAGGCAGCAACCCCTTCTACTTGTCTGTTTGGCCAGGCTCAGATCTTTTCATCCTACAGTTGGATAATTTCTTCGATACCAACTGGAGTCGTATTGAAGCGTTTGCCGGCACTCCAAAATCTTCTCCCTGCCCTGTAGAGTCTTGCCGGGAAATTGGTATAAAGTATGACAGCAACCGGGAGCATGGCACTGTCGGGATTTGGCGCGATGTGACATTTACCGTCAACTTTTCTTTTTTGCTCTCGCTGAAACAGCGCTTATGGTTGGTTGACACAAACCTGAAGCGGAAAAAAGACGCCGCCTCGTCTCGTGACAGCGACACAATGCAATTCTACGCGAGTGGTAGGAAGTTCGTACCAGTTCCTCTCGATAAAGGGGAAGGTAACTTGACTGAGTGGGAGTATGTGAATCCAGTGGCAGGTGGGAACTTTCGAAAGTCATCTATCTACTATGCATGGCTCGCAAATGAAGTGGCAGCAAATTTCCGGTTCCCTTGGCCCACGATATTCGATCGTGGGCATCCTTCCGAAGGTCGCATCGGACTTCTTGGATGGGAGGACCTTGAAGATTCATGATATTGTATATGGCTAGACCAAGTTGCAGAGAATATTATCTACTCACAATCGACGCTAATCAGTCTCTCACAAAAACCCGTCGAGGTAGATAAGCACTCCGGAAGGGCAGATTTATGGCCCGAAGGATGAAAATCCCATATGGAAAGTAAAGTATGGTAAAGACTTCTACGCCAAGAAAATGTTTCCTATTTAGTGGTCACTCCTTCAACTCATACATTATTGGACCCTTGTCTCTTTGTGCCTGGATCAAAATGTGTAAATCTTGCCCTCGATGTGCTACTTGCAGTTGAGACCTGTGATTGAGAGCTTGTTGTAATCGTGCAGAACTTGGTAAACAGATCATGCTGGGCGGCCATGTGCCTAAACACAACCTTTTTGTATAAGATACCGTCTAATAAACCTTTCTGATGTAGCGATTGGTCATTTATTATAGTAAAATGTCTAAGTTATTATCTAGATGTCTTACTTGAGGTTAAGACTTGTGGCTGAGAGCTTAAATCAGCAGACAGAACATAGCTGTCCAATAAACTCATCCGGGGTGAAAACTTTATTTCTTTTACACTCCATATAGTCTTCACGCAAGATTTACTTTTAGCGATGACTCAAGCGGTGTAACTTCTAGAGGTTTAATCATTTTGATGATGTATATATATACGACTCCCTGTCTGGATCTTTTCTACAGCATCCTTTCCCCTTCTCTCGTCACATCTAGGGATTCTTCCATCTTCACAAAAGCACAGATCGTCTGTGGTACGAGGACTTATCTAATCTCTTCACCTTTATGAACCGAAAATTCTCCATCATGACAACTGAGTTTCATCTTTTCTCTGCTCTCCCAACTGAGCTCAGGCAAGAAATTTGGAACCTGGCTATTTCTATTCGCCCAAAACCCGCAGGAGTTCGCGTCTTCCGAGTATTCGATGCTTCTCAAGAACCTTCTATTCGGCTCCAGGACATCCCGGACTACAAACCCCACAAAGTGCACACCCTGGCTCTGGGTACACCTTTGCCAGACAAAGACTTCGTCAGTATCACCGGAGAGAGCATCAGCGATATATCAACACAAGTTCACGATCCGGAGCTGTGGAATACTTGCCAAGAATCGAGGTTGATGATGAAGAAAGCCTTTGTGTCACTCGAGGGATATAACTTTGACTCGATGGGGTACTGTCTTTCTGGTAGTGCCCCCTTCTATGTCACGTTGACAGACCAAGGCCATAATCTCTTTATCTTACGACCGGACAGCGTGGATTTCGATTTAGAAGACGTGTTTGGAGCATTCAGTAAAACTGAATTGGCATTCGGCATTGAGTATAGGCCCGAATGGGGATCGCAACTTTATGCCGAGGAACAAGGTGGTGAAATGTGTCTAGCGGCAAGACAGATTGCAGATCTTGGCAGTGATCTTGATGTTGGATATGTATACCTTGTAGATTATAATCTGAAACTCAAGACCGATGCTTCTTGTAAGCGCAAACCTCATGATCTTCGTACGCGCTACTACGCACGAGACAGGAAGCTTGTCGAGATGCATTTGGGCCACGAAAACGAACGGGACAACTGGGAGTACATCAACCCAATTCCAGACGGAGACTACCGCAAGTCATCTTTCTATTTTGCCGAGAGTATGATGGAGGCTTTTGATGAAGCGGAGTGGAAAATTACTGACGGACATGGCGGCATTCGCACGCCTGGGTTCGGCCTTCTAGGATGGGACGAATTTTGAGATTTAGACAGGAGTTTCGTTTCTAATAGAAGAACATGTTTCCCAAGCTTGAACCGATTTCTACTTTCCCATTCGTGATACGAGTGCACTGTTAGTGGCTTGGTGGCAAACTCTATCCGTCTTACACACAGCGTGAGGTACTTAGTTACTAAGTTCTGTCTGCTGATTTAAGCTCTCAGTGACATATAACTCAGATGGCTCCCGATGACTCAGTCGCTTTAGTGTTCGAAAGTCTAATTATTCGGCAGTATATATATCCTTTGTCTGCACCTTTCTTGCTGACACCCCTTCCACTTCTTTCGTCACGCAACTGACGTCCGCCCCTGTCCCTACCTATTTCACTGGCCCTTACCTAGCCTATTCTCCTATATCCCAGGCCGAGCACTTCTAGTCATGCCGACTGAATTCCATCTCTTCTCTGCGCTTCCAACCGAGCTTAGGCACGATATCTGGAATCTGGCTATTCGCCCCAAAGAGCCAGGAGTTCATATATTCCGAGTTTACGGTAATCATTGGGATCACCAAGCCCCGGAGGCCGTCCGGTTCTCATACCATGGGGATCGATTTTGTGGATGGGGTCTCGCCGTACCTTTGCCACACGAAGATGCCGCTTGTGTCAACAAACCTAGCGCGAGGAGTGTGTCGACATATATGATTGATATGGGACTATGGACTGCCTGTCACGAATCAATGACTATGATGCGCAAAGCCTTTTCAAGGCCCAGGAGTATCAAGTTCGGTGGACTTCGCATCCCCGAGCCAGTGATGTGTTACTACATCTCTGGAGGTGCGCCACTTTATTTCACAATAGATACATCGGAGGATCTTCTTATCCTGCGATCGGATAGTTTAGGATTCCACCTGGAAAAGAATGACTGCGCGCTAAGCTTCCACTTCCGGCAAATTGGCATCGAATACGAGTCAGACTGGGGATCGCAGCTTCATGAATACAACCATCATCGCGGAGAATGTCTAGCATTTGACGAGCTTTCGAACCTCTTCGATCATTGGGATTTCCGATGCCTATGTCTCGTCGATTATAACCTGAAGCGAAAGGCAAACGCTCCCCCTTACGACGGTTTATGCTTTTATGCAGGCAACAGGAGGCTTATACAGGTGGACTTCTTAGACGAAAATGATCGGAACCACTGGGAGCATATTGAGCCAGTTCCAGATAAAGATGAAAAGTCTTCATTCGCGTTCGCAGAACAGCTACGTGCATGCTACGAAGAGAGGCAAGACAGGTATCAACCTGTGTGCACACCTAGCATAGGACTTCTTGCATGGGATAACTATTGATAGCTAGAAAGATACAGAAGACAGAAGCAGGTGTTCAATAAATCAGATACTCAAATTGTCAGAACTCAAGTTTTAATCCCCCACCCTTTTCAATTGTGTACTGTTGGGGACTTAAGCTCTTTATGTGAACATGAAGCCAGCGGCAGCCTTTGATCTTAGATGCAAGCTCTGTTATAACGAACTCTATTCGTCTGACACACCACATAGTCCAATGAGAGGCTACGAGAGAAAATCAAGTTCTTTTATACTTCATACTTTGTTTCGTATGACTTGAGCACGGTATGGTTATAAATGTGACCTCCGACTCGATTTCCTTCATCTTCCCAAACCACCTCACCCTCACCCGTCTTACATCTCGCCCACCACCTCATCCAGAACCCGAACATAATAGCACGGTCCTAGCTCCAGAAACTTGGCACTTTTTCATCTTGCTATTTAGAACATGGTATCGGCATTCCACTTATTCTCAGCTCTTCCAACGGAACTCAGGTTACAAATCTGGAAGGACGCAATTCGGCCACGTCTGCCAGCGGCGCATATTGTACGTGTTCGTGGCTCCGATGTACCAGATCGCCCACAAAACACAATCTTTTTCAAAAGGGACCTTCGTGTAGACCAACAGCTTTCGCACAGTGATTGTATTGCGATTCAATCATGGAGCAGATATCTTGATGGTAATGACCATGGTAGCGATTTCGATATATCGGCATACTTGATCGATGCCGGCTTGTGGACAGCTTGCCGTGAATCAAGACTCATGATGCAGGAGAGCTTTTTGTATCGCGAATGGCACTACGGACCGTGGGTGGGATATCACATCTCCGGTGGTGCTCCATTATATATCACGATCCGTTCCAATGACCTAGTTATACTACAGCCCGATGAACTTTCCCTCGGAAGCTTTGATGATGAAACACTGGGCCGCTTGCACAAGCTAGAACACATCGGAATCGAGTACAGACCGGAATGGGGCATGGCCCGTTACGAAGAAGACGAAGAAAGCGAACAAGCCTTTGGATTCGCTGATATCCTTCGCTTCGCTGATGTGATGAGATATGCAACGTGCGTTTGGTTGATCGATCATAACCTAAGACGCAAGGTAGATGCCCCCCCTTATGTCGAAAGACATACTACATTGAGTTGGATAACCACGGATGTTTCTTTCTGGGCGGCGGATAGGAAGTTCTCCAGCATTGATCTTGAAACCAAGAATGAGGACCCCTTAACTCATTGGGAATACATCAACCCCGTTGCAGATGGAGATCATCAAAAGTCCTCCTTGCACTTTGCAGATCGAATGCATAAGGAGTACATGAACAGACGCATCCGGATGCAAGTTGGTGGACCACAATTTGGGCTTCTTGGGTGGGATCACCTTTGACTTTGGGATACGCGGACATACAGAAGTAGCACATAGACAGGTACACAAAATATGAATACGCCTAGTCAGATTATATCTCTACTTTTCTCAAATTATGGGAACAGAATCATTTTCTCTGTCCAATAGCTATCCTCAGTCCACCCAGGGACATTTAACCATCCACTCAAATCTGAGCGCCATACAGCTTGGAGTCACGCCCCTCACCAACTAAACACATGGCAAGCTGTGCTAAGGTCGGCATGCCAAAAGAGGCTTCAGCCTCAACGCACTGCGCTAAGATGGTATAATGTCTAGGTTGTTAGCTAGATGTGTTATTTACAGTTGAGGCTTGTGGCTAAGACCTTAAATCAGCAGACAGAACTTAGTTGTCGGAGGTCAAAAGAGGCTCTAGCCCCCAGCGCACAAAGGTAAAAAAACCACAGTTCAACACGTATGTAGACGGCAAGCATCTACGTCAGTTTGCGCAAACCATAAATCACTTCTTCTGACTCAAGTCTGAGTCACTACGTGCAAACCTTGTATTAAGTTCAGATGGAGTTGACATATATACCCCAACACCCTCATAAGAATCTTCTCATCTTATTGTCATTTCCTCTACTTTTCTCTCCCTCGCTTCCACTCTTAAGCTTCTTTGACAGCCACGATTGAATATCATGGAGGAACGTACATTCCACCTCTTTTCACAACTCCCTCTGGAGCTTCGGGAACAAATCTGGAAGATGGCTATGCGCCCGGACAAGCCGGGCGTTCAAATATTCCGGGTGTACAATCCTGAGCTCGACAATCCTAGACATGCGAAAGACATTTATGGCTTTACACTCAAGCCTGGCTCCCCCCGAAAGTATTATAACGTTCCACCGTGCTCGTATCGGCTTGCACTTCCAGTGTGGAACAAATATCCAGACAGCACCGACGGCTCAAGTGACCACAACATATCTACATATCTGATCGACAGCTCACTATGGACAGTCTGCCAAGAGTCCAGATCTATGATGAGAAAGACTTTCGGATCAAACGACGCGTCTAGCCAGAGACTCTTGGGATCAGCAACTGCCCACTATCTCTCAGGTGGCGCCGCTTCATATGTCACAATTTACCCGGAGAAAGATCTGATTGTCCTGCAGTTTGATGACATGTTCAAATTCGACTGGTTTTTTCTATATGATCTGTTCAATTCAAATAGATGGGGTTGCGGTATTCGCAACATAGGTATTGAGTATCAAATAGAATGGGGCCTTGATACCTCCAAGGGTGATGAAGATCCGCTCTATGAATTGCAATGTATCCCTTTATTGTCTAGCATTTGGCTGATCGACCACAACCTGAAACGACGAGAAGGTACTCGCCGCCAGAAGGACAGCCGCAAAGATGAATACAGATATCCGAGACTCAAAAAGCCATTTTACGCCAACGACAGAAAGTTTAGAAAAGTCAATCTTGAGAAGGAAGATGACTGTATGGACCATTGGAAATATCTCAAGCTAATTTCCGACGACTACGACGATTCCTCTATAGCTTTTGCCAATCGACTTCGGGAAGACGTCTGGGACACCAATGTCGAGAACGAGTTTAAGGGATCGCCTTGTTTCGTGGGTTTACTTGGATGGGACGACATTTGAGGATTAATGGATCATGTACCTGAACGAATTCTTGTTTCCAGAGGGCATGCATGAGAAAATCGATACGATAACTTTAAATATCATTAAGAAATTGTCATTGATCTCATCTGCAGATAACCGAAGAACTTCTCGACTCGTGCATGTACTTCCATTTGGACGACCTGTAGCGCTTCCAGATACCTAGAGTTCGGGTAAAGGCACAGTTTCGTAGAATTGTCGGAGGAACTTTGGGTGACACTAAGTCGACGATCAGAGTTCTTGGAGCACGCGGGGAGCGATGACAATCATCTCTCAACCGCTTGATGGCGCGTATTGAACAGGCAGCACATTGTGATACTCTCCACATATATACGCATATCGGATACTAGATAGCAGTCTGTTGACTACACCGTCTGTAACTGGCGCATCTATTTGAAATTCCGGCTCGCATACAAGAAACGTTGTCCCAACGAAAAGAGGCAATATCGATTCTTCGCCATGGATAACGCCACTTACAAAGCTAGATTTCTTCAACCCCCAAGTACTCTTTAAGAAACTTGATCTGCCGAGCCACATTTCGTTCAAAGTTGTTTCCAGTGTAAGCGTCAAAATGCCCCCCTGGCAACATAGAGAGCTATTTTGGTTCCCGTGCCCGAGAGTAGGCTTCGAGAGCTAAGTCCGTCGGTGTCAAAACATCGTTCTCCGCGACCGTCATCAACAGTGGCGTCGGCGAGATGCGATGGATCCACGCCGATGGATCGTGCGCACGGAAGAGCTCCAGTGATTTAAGCGTGACTTCGTTCTTCCATGCAGACTTGGGAGCCCAGAGTTTCCGGAAGAAGTCGTAGCTGTCAGGCGTGGGGAGTGCAGAGGGCGCCAAAGGGTTTTCGTCCACCACCTTGATTGCGGCCGGGGCGTTTCCAGCAGCTCGGTCGAGGGGGTCTGGCAAAATAAACGGGGATCAGCAATGAGAAGCTTTTGACTGAGTGCTAGGGAAGTTGACCAACCTTTCTGGAACTCGCCTTCCATGAACTCAGCAAAATCTGGCCTTACAAGCCTGTTGAAGTTTTCCCATCCGTTCAGGCACGGGACCTGAGAGAGAACTACTTTAACGCGTCTATCAACAGCGCCAACGCGTAGGACATGCCCGCCACTGTATGAGCTTCCCCAAATGCCAATCCTCTCCGGATCGACTTCACTCCGAGACTGGGCAAAGGTGATGGCATCGGATATATCGGCGACTTGGAGGTCAGGAACAATCTCCTGTCTCGGCTGACCTGGTCCGATGTCGCTGTCCCCGAGTCCTCGGTTGTCGTAGACCACACAGGCCATCTTCAGCCGGCTGGTGAAGCGTTCGGCGAAGGCGTCAAGATCCATCTCTTTCAGTGCTGAGAAGCCATGGCATAAGACTAAGCAGGGCAGTTTGGACGGATTCTCTGTCGGTGGCAGGTAAAACCACCCTCGGAGGGTAATGCCGTCGGAGGTAGTAAACTCAATGTTGGAACGAGGCATCTCTAACAAATGATGTATACCTAATTCGGTAGGGATGTGTATTGACTGTATTTCAAGGCAAGATCTAGGTAGCTACAAGTGATTTAAATGATAAATCCGGTTTTAGACTTGGAGTGCTCTTAACGGTGTTTTCAACATTGGCCAGACGCACGAATTGTGCGGCATCTTAGTCGAAGCGGCGTCTCAATTTCGAAGGCTTCTCAACTTACAGGCGGCATCTCAGCTATGGATACACGGCATCTAAAGTTACCCGAAAACATCCAAGTTAGCTATTCAAAATTCAAAACTAAACTTTACTCCCCGAGACATACAACTCAAAATACGTCTTCTGTTTTGTATTGTCTGTTGCCGCTTCCAGGTTCCACTATACCTGGTGTTAAAATATCCAGAAAGTCACATGTTCATACAATGCATCCAATGTCCATGGTGGTTGTTTTAGAGTATCTAACTTTGCACAACATCCCTCAAACCTACACCAAAACTCAACGTCTGTCCGTCGAAACAAGCATAAAGTCAAGCACAACAAAAGGCTAATGTTCGCAAAAGCTGTACTGGATGGAAGACCACTTCTCCTCAGCATCTCGTTGATAGCGAGTCCTCTCGTCCATCAACTTCAGGCGATGCCCCTTCGCCTCTTCCAATGACATTGGCATTGTTGATCCTCTGCCTCAGACTCCACCATGCTCACCAGTTCCGCCGGAAGAGGCTTACCACTCTCTGCCGCAGCCTTCAACCCAGGATTCTCTGGCTCTCCTTGAGCTACCAGTTTCGCAACTGCGTTCGGAATTTTAGTGGCGTTATCACCACTCAAGCCCCCAAACGTAGCCTCCATCCACCAACTCTTCTGCTGAGGCGGTACGTTGCCCGTATTGATGATCCTTGTCCTCGGATCAATGAGCCAAAGTGCTATAAATCGTCGATGGCCCGGTTTGCTCATATCGTCCAACTCCACATGTGAAACTCTGTGGTGGAAAACATTAGGGAACGCCAACAACCTACCCTGCTTCGTCTCAATCTTTCCATATCGCTGTAGACAATCACCGCCGTTCAATCTTGTACCATAAACCTGCTCCATCCATCCGTAGGCTTCCTGTCCTACGTTCCAGTCCTCTTGATAATGATCGGTCTGCATACGGAATTGCAGATGACTTGGCTTCACGTTCTCAGAATCGAGGTAGTAAAGAGCTGTGCCAACGATATGTTCGTTCATTTGACCTTCGACGTGCCACCCTCCAGGAGGGAACACAGGCATGTCTGGGGTGAGCTCGATTGAGGCCATCTTGACGATGACTTGGAGATCCTTGAAGCGCTCGCGCAATGACGTTCCTGGCTTGACACCATAGTCCCAGGCTTTAAACTCTGGCGCCTCAGGCTGAACAGGCTCTCTGATCTTCTCCCAGGCGTCTAGCTTGCGGGTGTTGTACAGGAGCTTCCCATATCCGTCTCTGATGACGTCTTCATATTCGACTTCACCTGCGTCATGGGGCGTCCAGTCATCGATCGGCGGGGTCCAGTTCGCCTCGTTTTCGTCGCTTTGAGTGATTGTGAGCTTCTGGTCGGTCTTATCCCAGTGAAACGTTGCTACTTACTCGGGGTTTTCAGGGCGCGGGAAGCGAGCCTCGGTCCGTCCAGCGGAGACGATGTTCCAGTCCCTCAGAAACGACACACTGTGATCCCAGGCCGGAAGAGCTCTTTCGATGAGTTTCTCCACTGTCTCATATATATTGCGGTGCTTGGGATGAAGGTTGTTGATGTAGCTCGTCAATTTGACAGTCCCATCATCCATGAGCTTGACGTTAGACGGAAGCCACTGATACGTATCGGACCAAAACAATTCATGGGTTTTCCTGCCAAACATTTCGTAGCGTCCATCGTATTCCTCTGGGACATCAGCAGGTTTCTTCGGTATGACTTCTCCTTTGCCACTCCATTTTTCGATGGCATCTTCGACACCGACAACCTCGTCGCGAAATACTCGGGAACGACCATAGACAAGGGGGTATAGAGATGGGTGCACAAGGTTCTGTACCAAGTCGTAGCTGCGAGGATGCCAATCTGGGTTGTCTTTTTGTTCTTCTTTTAGCTTCGCAAAGTCGTCCCGAAGGCGCTCATGGAGACTCTCGTCGATGAACGTGTCGGATTTGATGACCGTTGCGTTTGCATCCAAAGCTGGTATGAGACCAGTTTTCTCAAAGAATTTAGCCTTGACACGGAGCTCTTTGATACACTGCAAGTGATCAGCATGGAGAAAATGATGAAGATTGATATTCTTACATATTCAAGACAGCCCCGATCTAGGATGTACTTGAGTCTATCGGGGCCATATTTGTGGCCAGATCTGAATCCTGGGTTTTGGTTCTGTACAATCTCATCGTATAAAGGATCAACTGGAAGCGCAAGGGCTTCTTTAATCCATTTCTCGGCGATGGTCTCATCAAAAACCTTGAATCCAATAAGCTTCATACCAATCGATATTACATACAAGCATCCATACCTTTATGTGCCAATTAGGCTTATCTGTCAATTGATTCATCACAATCATCATGGCAGCCTCCCGCACAAGCAACATATCGGATTCAACCCCGGGTGAGTTATAGTGAATTCCAATTGGATACATTTCGCCTTTGTGGTGACAATCATGATAGCGAAGATTCATGCCGAGGCCCGGGTAGCAGCCGACTGTCGGAGGGTCAGGCTTCTTGCGAAGGTACATGGTGCCGGAATGGAGTTGAGTTACTTGGAGGTAGTGGTGAGTTAGGCGACGTGCCGCTCTTATTTATGCGCGATATTATCGTGCGTCTGGGGGGTCGATCCTGTTGAAAGGGAGCTGTTGGTTTGGCTGGTGCACCAACCAGTCGCGAAATCACGTGTGGGACGGGGATATTTAGGCAGACCAGGCAGCCGTACTGGGATATTGTAAGCTCCCTCCAGGCTTGACGGTTGATACAAGAAAAACTTTTAACAATTAACTAGGCCAGAGCGCGTGTTTCCTCAGTTTTTTGCAGACCAAGGTACCTTGCTGTAAACTGCTATATGATGTACTACGCCCCAGGCTTAAACCCACCAGGCTTAGTGGTTCGCAAGGACACCAGCACCCTTGTTCTTCTTCTTCTTTTGTCTATGCTCCATTTTCATTTTGCAGTTCTAAATGAAAGCTTCTGATCAGAGCATCGCTCTCATCAAGTGTCACCACCTTGAGATCCGCTATGCTCTTAAACTTAGCCGTACATTCCTTGACCTGGGCATCGGGCATCTTCAGACCAAGCTGGTCAATATGGCTCTTGATGGCATTCCATCCAGTAAGTCTGGATGTGAAGTGCACGTATCTTGATAGACCGAAATCCTCGTGCTTGAGGATCTCATACGTGGAGGGGTCGTTGAGGATTGCCTTGGCATGGATGCCAGCCTTGTGAGTGAATGCGCAGAACCCAGTAGTTTGGTCGTTGAATGGCACCTTGATCTCAACGCATTCTGCAACAAACTCTTCGATCTTCTTGAGTTCGTGCAGCTTGTACTTGGAAAGAATGCAGTCCCTAGAAGTCGGCATCATTCTAGCCATCTGTAATTTCATCGACTCAGATCATATCCATGTTCATAAAGAATGTGTGTTTAACGCACGAGAGCTCCAGGTGGGGTGATGCCAAGTCGCCATCTGTCGCGTAGCTTGGTCGCGAGGCCACCTGATTCGCATCCATCATCTGTTTGATCTTGCTTCTCATTACTGGCCGCAGAGCGAGAACTTGTTATCCAGTACAACACGGTCTGATGACATTCGCTCGCCATCTCGAATCTTTTAGACACGATCCCGGGTAGCCTGGTAGTCATGGTAATAAATTCATTGCTTCTCGTGCCAATCTGCATCGCTATCGGAAGGCTCCTCATACACTAATTTGTATATCAGCCTAGAGTTACCTGGTGGGCATATTCAAGATCTGTTCAGACCAGGGAGCGAACAATTGTTGCGAGTCTCAGCATCGCCTTCTGGTCATCTGACATGGTTTCCAGCGTTATATGGGGATCAATATACCCGTGGATCTGACCTAACGGAAGCCCCACTCTTCGAGTGGGCGGCACAAACCTGGGACAGGGTTAAAAATCTAGGATAGCGATTTTACAGGGAAATTATACTAAAAAAAGAAGTAAACTTCTTTAACTTAAGATTTCTATATAACTTAGTTTGAAGGTGAAGAGTAATAATAAAGGAAAGACTGCAAAAGATAATAATTCCTAATAGTCTTAATTATAAACTATATATAAACTGCTATAAAGGTTTAATTAAGATAAGGTCTTTGTTATTAGATAGGAAATCAAGTAATTAGTTTAATAGTATTAAATATAAGGATAAAATGTATAAAATTTAGTCTAAAAAAGTATAAAGAAGCTAAGGTTCTAAGGAAATCCTGTCCCTTTATATCTGTTAATATAGACATCCTTCTAACCCTACCTATATAGGCTAGACCTCTTACCCTAAACTGCTTGCCATAACCGTTATATAGGTCCCTATATGGTTTTGCTATATACCCTTATGCCTAAAAAACTATATTAAGTAAGCAGTCTAACTTAAAGTAATAATATATATATAAGTCCCTAGTTTTATAGTAACTATCCTTTATATTAAATAATTAATTAATCCTAAGCTAAGTTCTTCCCTATTTTTATTATAATTATTCTTCTATTACTTTTAGTTTCTTCTAGCTATTTTCTCTTCCTATAATCTTTTTACTATAGGCTTAGGTTAAAATGCCTTAACTATAGCATTATAAGTATTATTTTATTGCCTAGGGCTTATAAGTCTAGTAGGTATAAAGGATACCTATGTCTTTAAGGTTAGGAAATATACTAAATTAGTTTTAGTATAAATTAGTAAACCTTACAGTCTAGGCTTAACTACTATCTCCCTAGTATACTTACCTATAGTTTTAATTATCTTCTCAGTATACCTAAAGTCTAATACAGGTATATAGTTATAAATAAGGTAAAAAGTATCCTTAATATTTACTAGTTTATTTACCTTAGTAATAATTTAAGGGCTACTAGGTACTAAAGCTACTTAATTATTTAAACTCTTCTTAGGAAATAAGCTTATAATCTTAAGATTCCTTAGTAAGGTAACCTTAATAAACTTCTAGTTAGTAGCCTTATTTTATAAAGTCTTTAGTATTTATATTTTCTATTTAAAGGCTACTAGAGGCAGTAATGCCCTTAGAGTCTTAAGTATAAAGGGTACTGTAACTAGCAGTAGTAAAGGTATAGCTAGTACCTCTAAGATATAAAGTAGTAGGGGTATTAAGTCTATAGAGGAAGTTAAGAGGGTTAAGGAGTTACATTTTAAAGCAGGCACTAACTAATTACTTAAATTAATCTACATTAAGGATCCTAATCAAACTACTAAGTCTCTAAATCCTAGTACTAGTCCCTAAACAGTTATACTAACCTAGCTAAGCCGCTTAGCCTATACTTCCCTTACTCTTACTAGAGTTATATAGGGAATAGGAAAGCATAGCTCTTTTTTCCTTTATATAAAGTAGCCTTTAAGAGTATATAACCCTATATAGTAAAGTATATACTTATTATAGCCCTTCTTTATTTCTTCTTCTAGCTTAGTAATAAAGATATAGTTATATCCCCTAAGGCAGCTAAATATCCTTCCTTTACTTAGGTCTTAAGGAATTAATTAGTTCTAGGTAAGTAATTTACCTATAAAGCCAGGTATAATTAATATTAAAGTACCTTTTAGCTTATTATTTAGGCCTTAAACTTAGTAATAGTAAGATTTATTATAAATACTAAGCTCTTCTAGGATAGTAATCCTTATAAGGTTATATATAATCTTTTTTTACTACTTAAGATTATTTTAAGATATAACCTTCTATAGAATTAGTACCTAGTTACTATACTATAGTCCTGCTAGCTTATACAGTTTATCTTTATAGCTATTAATATTTAAGGCAAGTAAAGGTTTAATGCCTTCTTAAGAGTTAAATATAAATTTATAGTATCTATATATTATATAGGCAAGGGATTAGATCAATAAAAAGCTATAGTTATTACTATTAGGCTAGTTTATTAATACTGGCTTAAAGTAGTTAAAGTTATATACCAGTCTATAGATAGCTAGCTATTCCCTTTAAGCCAGGATAGTTATATTAATATATTCTCCCTAGTAATTACACTAAGTATTAAAGATATATAGCTAACTAATTAGTTAGTTCTATAGAATAGTAACCTAATATTAGCCTTTATAAAAGAAGACTAATAAACTAATAAACCTTTTCCTAGTAACCTTTTTCCTTTAGTTTTCTAGGACTTTATAGGTATTAAAGTCTATAAGGACTTATAATATACTATCCAGGAGTTATAGTTTATATAAATAGGTTATTAGGTCTCCTACTATACTTACTAATAGAGTATTAGTAAAAGTCTTTTTATTATAAATTTTAAAGGCCTAATTATAAATATAGTAAATATTAGTTATTCTATAAGAGGTTATATTAAGGAGCTAGACTAAGGCTTTACTACTTATATATTTATTTTATTCTATTTCCTTAAGGAGCTATATTAGCAGGGCATAGTATACTAGCCAGGTTACAGGTTATATAGTATTTAACTACTATTCTTAGAACCTATCTAAAGGAGGTGCCCTCTTTATAACCTATTTATACTGCTAAGAGGTATATACTATATTATAGCATAAGGGATTAGATATCTTAAGCTTCCCCTAGGTCTTTCTTAGGTAGATAATAGCAGGCTAATAAATAAGGGTTAAATCCAGGCGCCTTTACTTAGGCTTTATAAACTCCCTTTTATTATAAAAGTCTTCTATCTTACCCTTACTTTTATAGTAGCCTTAAACTGTAAAGTATACTATTAAAAGGTTAATATAGTTAGCTAAGTAGTATTACATAAGGGATCAGTTTTATATAAAAGGTAGTTTTTTATTTAAATAAAAAAAAAGAGTTAGGGTCTTTAAGCTAATATTACTAAGGTTACTACTAGTTACTAAAGTATCTAGCTTATAATTATTATTAGCTATTATAGTAATTAATAAAGTTAAGTAATTAAGGCAGGTATTAGGGAGTAAGGTTATTAGTAAATAGAAAGTAGTTTAATAGGCTTATCTAAGCAGTAGATTAACTAATTAAATACTTTATAACTTATAGTATACAGCGTAATGTAACCGTAGTATCTAAATTTATAGTTATAAAAACGGGAATTAGGATAGGGATTATATAAAGGTATATATATAGAAGGGCAAAGGGCTTTAGGTTAGAAATAGCTTTAAGTAGTCTTAAAGTATAGAGGCAGACTAGTAAATTAATTAATAAAGTAGGAAGTAAGTAATATATTTAATTAAGGAAGGAAAAAGAAAAGAAAAAAGAAAGAAAAGTAGCTTTTATACCTTTAGAAACTTCTCTTACAGTTAGGTTAGTAATTTATCCCTAGTTATATATGTAAAGCTTTTATCCTAAACTTAAGATCCTTTTCTTTACTATTATACTTTACCTTTTCTTCTTTTTTTTAATTCTTTTAATCTTACCTTCTTTTCCTTTTTTTTTAATTAATTAATTCCTTTTCTCTAATTAACTCTATCCTTTAGTACCCTTTTATTATTACTATAACTTCTAAGGCTCTTAATAGTCTTAACCTTTTAAAGAAAGGGAAAAAAAACCTCCTAAGCCTTCTTAAAATTACAAAATATTATATTTATAAGGCTAAATTCTCCCCTAAGGTTAACTATCTTTAGTAATCTTATAGTAGTATTTAGATCTTTACTATAGACTTTAAGAATAGCCTCTCTTATATAACTATAAGTATTGCTTTTATAATTCCTGCTTTAGTACTAACTAATTATTTAGCTCTTTAACTCTCTTAATATCTAGATTTATAGTAACAAGGCTATTAACTAAATAGGTTATTCCCTATACATTAAGCTTACTTATTATCCTACTCTAAACTCCACTAAACTAACTATTAAGTCCACTATCTCTCTTTAGAAAATAATTATTAAGTAATAAAGTTGCCTTAATGCTATACTTATAGATTAGCTTATAAAATACGCCTAGCGCTAGTTCTAGCCTATATATATTCTAGCTAAGTTTACTTATTATTAGGGATAGTTTTTCTTTAAGCTTATTAAAAGCTTGCCTTACCTTAAAGCCCTTTTAATTAGTTTATTTAGTATTTATAATCCCAAGATATACTAAAACTATATTACTTCTTATCTCTTAACTACTAGCTAGAATAATAAATATATCCTTTAGCCCTTTTATTATTATATCTTAATTAAAGGTTTCTAGAGTAGCTAGTATTTAAATTATATATAAAATACTAAAAGTAACTATAACTAGTAATCTCTTTCTATATACTAGGCTAATAAACCTTACTCTAGTTTACTTAAAGCTTTTTTATTAGGAAAAGATAGTATTGCTTTATTTATAAATACCTTTACTACCTAGGATACTTATAAGGTCTTTAAGGATTAACTAAACCCTTAATCTTACCCTTAAATTACTAGTTAGTAGCCTATTATACCTTAAGATAATAAATTAAATAGTAATAAGGTAGTAAAATACGCTAGATATATTTATAATAAGATTAAGGGCAGAAATTAAGGTATCTCTGGCTAGGAAAGCTAAGATTTTTAGAGCTAGGATAGTAAAACTAAGTAATTAGTTAGTACCCTTTCTTTAAAGATAGTATTTTCTATATAATAGATCTTGCTTATTTAAAATAATTAGAGTTGAGTTTATATTTAGGAAATTTATAATATTAGTAGTTTATCTATAAAATCTAAGATATATTTAGTTCTTATTTAGAATATTAAAAGCATATTTAAGGCATATCTAGCATATTATCTAGGCATCTAGGCAATATCTAGTCTAAATCTAGAGTTCCTAAGGCATATTTAAGCTAATTTATCTCTTTTATATCTAGACCTATACTCTTTCTGTTATAGTAAAATACCAGTTTTCTAGGGCTATTTTCTTCTTATCTTAAGTAATCCCTTACTTCTAGGGCCTTATCTAGTATCCTTTAACTATACTTTCTATATATCTTTTCCTTAAGTCCTTTCTAATTTATAATCTTCCCCTAACCTAGGTCTTTTATACTATTTATTCTTTTTTTTTCTTTTTTTTATAAAGTAATTACTTTAAAGATTATAGGCTCCTTTTTATATTATTTTTCTCCTTTTTAAGTTTATTCTCTGTTTTTATAGTTAGTAGGTTTTCTCTCTTTTATATTACTACTTATTTTCTCCTTTCCTGCCTAAAGCAAGACACTATAAAATACTTTTAGTATTAATAACCCTAAAATCTACATTCTAGTTACCCCTAAGCCAAACTATTTAAGATCTTTATTATTAATTTAGGATTAATTAATTAGTTTATAAGTCTCCTTTTTACCTTTTAAAAGACCCTTTAACTATACCTTAAAGTATATCTTTAGGCCATAACTTAGGTTTAGTATTAGGTTTAATGTACCTAAGTTCTTTTCCTTATCTTTACTATTACTAGTCTTATTTTTAGAGTTAGAAATAGTATTAGTCTATAGTATAGATTAAGTTACTTTTAGCTTAGACTGATTAGTTAGCTTAATACCTTTATTACTAAAAACAAGGCCTTATAAAAGTATAAGGCCTTCCTTTACCTTATCTAGCTTAAGGTCCTTTTTATAGGTTTACTATCTATCTTTATCTTTAATAAACTTTTAAAAATAGTCCTTATAAACTAACTTATTTAAGGGCTTTACTATACCTAGCTCTTAAAGTAAGTAATAGTTAGCTTTAAGGTAGTACTTAATAATATAAAAAGGGCTATTTTATTTCTTAGTTATCTTATACCTAACTAATATATTATTTACCCTTAAAATATTATATTTAAGAATAAGGTCCTTAACTTCTAGTAGCTATTATTATATCTTATACTAAAGCTCTTTATTTTGTTAGGCTATTACTTACTTCTAGTATTTAGTAACTTTTACTTTTACCTTCTCTATATTTAACCCCTTTATTTCTAAAATATAAATTTATACCTTAAGCCTTTCCTCTAGTATATAAACCTTATTCTAATTAATTAATTACTACGTAGGGTACTTAACTTCTAAAGG
Organism: Fusarium subglutinans; assembly: GCF_013396075.1. Taxonomy (NCBI): domain Eukaryota; kingdom Fungi; phylum Ascomycota; class Sordariomycetes; order Hypocreales; family Nectriaceae; genus Fusarium; species Fusarium subglutinans. Next base: position 29,801 of record NW_023502403.1, read on the forward strand.
GTATACAGGCTCCTAGCTATATATTAGGTAAAAAGGGAAGTATTTATAGGATACCTTTAGGGCTATCTATTCTATAAACAGGGCATACTTAAGGTTATTTACCTAAGTATACTTCCCTTTATACTTTAGCTTCTCTAAGACCTTCCTAAGTATATAATATCTATACTTATTTAGGCTATTAGCCTTAGGGTTATATAATAAGGTCTTAATAATTCTTATACTATATTACTAAAGGACTTTTAGCAGCTCCTTCTTTATCTTAGGTCTGCTATTTACTACTATAAATATAATTATCCTAAAATATAAAATAAGACCCTTAATAAACTATACTATTACTTTTACTAATAGCGCTTTTAATAGCTTAACTTTAATCTAGCTAGTTAAATTATAATATACCTTAAGCAAATACTTATACCCTTAGTTATTTAGTATATACTAAGTATTAAAATAGATCTTAATAAAGGGATTACCTAGTACTATATATTAGACTTTCTCTTTAAGGCACTATAGGTAATATCTTTAATAGGTCTTATAGGATTTAATAGCTATAGCTATATCCCCCTAAAGGTTCTTCTAGTAGTACCTTTTCCTAATAAGGTTTATAGTAATATTATGCCCTTTATAGCCACTAGCCTTATAGTACTGCCTAATTACTTACTTCTAAATTGTTAAGTCCTTTTTAACTAAAAGCAGCTAGTCCTACTGCTATTATAAGTATTTCTAAAGTTAGTAGCCTTAAATAAAGAATATCTTGCCTTAATCTTAAAGGGTATAGTACTAAAAGTTTATTATCCTTACTAGCCTTTCTAATATTAGCAAGTACTAGGCTAAGTATTCTAATTTAGGTATATAGTTCCTATCTAGGACCTTAAAGGAACTGTTAACTCTAATTATATTAAGGTAAAGGTTAATAAAGTCTTTTATATTTTCCTTAACCTTAGTATCTAATTAATTAAATAGTCCTAGTAGCTTATATAATAGTTTATTAGTAACTCTATTTTTCAGCCCCGGTATATACCTAACTTTAAAGTTAAAAAGCAGCAGGTAGCTAATCTATTAAAGGATCAGGGACCTAAGTATATTATTAGCTTTACTATTTAACTAATATACTAAGACTTATATATTAGTCTTTAAAGTAAACTTTATACTATATATTATTCCTTTAAGCCTCCTAAATATATATAAAGTAGCTTAATATTCTCTCTTTATTATATTATATATAGACTCTGCTTTATTCTAAAGACCTAATTTAAACTACACTAAATAACATTTTCCTTTAATAACCTATATTAATACTACTTCCTAGCTAGTTAAGCTTATATTAACTATTAGAATAACCTCCCCTGCTTTTTTTATATAGTTCAGGGTAATTAAAAGAGGTAGCTTTATAATCTTCTCCTTTAAAGTATCTATTACTTCCTGCTCTAGCTAGCCCTAATAAAACTTAATATCTTTTTAGAGTAGCTTTATAAGGGGCTTAGTAATCTAAGTAAAGTAATAGATTTATTGCCTATAGTACCTAGTAATCCTAAGGAATAACTATACCTCCCTTATATTAATATACCTCTTTTATTCTATAATCTTAATTACCTTAGTATTATTAGGTACTTTACTATATATTTTATAAAGGTACCTTACTATAACTATTATTTTCTAGTAAAACTGGCTTTTCCCTCTTACTATAGTATAGCCTAATAGTTCTATATTAAGAAGGACTTTATTAATATTAATAAGATATTTAAGTATATACCTCCTTATCCTTAAGGCTACTTTTTTTTTATTATAAGTAGTAGTTAGTCCCTTAATATAGATATTATTAAGGAAGGCTTAGTAAACTTTAGGGATAAGGTCTCTAAAGATATAGATAATATTTCTTATAAACTGTACTACTAAGTTTATTATACCTTAGGGCAAGCTATATATTCTTAATAGTCCTATAGGTATATTAAATATAGTTATATCTTAGCTTTTCTTATTAAGAGGAAACTAATTATATCCTAAAAAGAAGTCTAGTAATAAGATAACCTTATATATAGCAAAATTAGCTAAAAACTTATCTATATATAGCAAGGATAGACCATCCCTTACAGTTACCTTATTTATTAAAGTTATAGAATTAATTAAATAAAAGTTCCTGTCCTTCTTTATAACTAAGAACTAAGGGTTCTAATAAGTACTATAAGATTCCTTTAATACTCCTTATATAAGCTGCTCCTTTAGTAGCCAGATAACTACTACTTTATACCCCTTTAGAATAAGAATATCCCTTACCTGCTATGCTTTATAAAGCATAACCTTTAGGACCTATAAAGAGGCTATAATTAGATTTAACTATTTATATTTTATAAAGTCCTATACTAGTATAGCTTCCTAATTATATATTACTTCTAGAAATATATCTAGCTTAGCCTTTATTAATATATTACTTACCTAATCCTTTAGTACTAAAAGTCTCTCTCCTTTTAACCTACTTCCTTACTTAATCTTAAAGAACTTAAAAGTAATTTACTTAGAATACTTTACTGCTATATCTAGTATATCCTTAATCTCTGCCTATTTCTTCTCTTTTTAAAAAGGATCTTTATCTAGAACTAACCTATTTAATAGTATATTATCTATAGAATAAATCTTAACTCCCTTACGCTTATATATTATATTAACCTTAATATCTATTATACTTTTATTTGCATTTTCTGCCTACTTTGCCTTCTTTTAGCTAGCTATATTCACATACTGCCTAATCTCTTAGGAAGTAGCTTTAAGGATTTCCTTATACTATTTTATGCCTTCCCTAGTAATTAGTTTAATAACCTTATTTATAAATTCTTAGCTTATTACTTTAACTAATAATAATATATTATCTTCTTCTAAGCCTACTATATTCTTAACTCCTAGCTTAGTATAGGAGTTAATATTTATTTTAAATTAACTAATCCTTTAGTTCTAGTCTATACTAGCTTCTATCTAACTAATCCTATAGCTAAAGTAATAAACTTTATATTACCTAGCTAGCAGATTAGTAGTATTAAGCTATTTCTTAGTAAGTAATTAAATATTATATAGGTTAATCTTATAAATAGTATCCCTAAGATAAAAGGAACTATAACCTTTAGTAAAGTAATAAAAAACTGCTATAAGACCTAGGTATTAGCTAAGTATACCTTAGCTTTAGCTTATCTTATTATCTTAAGTTTATTCCCTATATAAGATATTATTATAGCTTTAACCTTAATTATCTTTAGCTTATAAGCTTTTATAATCTTTTCTAAGATAATATTTTCTTTAGATCCTATATTTATTATAGCTTCTATAACCTTCCTATTAGGGTTATTAAGTCTAACTATAATTTTTAGTAATTCCTGCCTATATACTAGCGCTTTATCCCTATTCTTAAGGTAAATGTTTATATTAAGGTTATTAATTATTATATCCCTTAGTTCCTTATTATAGGAAGCCTCTTTGCCTTAGTAAGTAGCTCTAGGCACCTTTAGTAAGCTTATTTATTAAGGGTTTATATACTAGTTTATAGTCTAGAT
>NW_023502404.1:0-1232 GCF_013396075.1 Fusarium subglutinans
ATTTATCGGCTATTTTATTCAAGCCTTAACAATATATATTAAGCTTTAGTACTAGTATAGTAAGTAATAAGTTCTTACTAACTTATAATCTAGCTAACTATATTATAACTTTACAACCTTTTAATCTATTACTATACTACTAAAAATAAGGGTATTTTAATTATTTTTATATAAATTCTAAACCTTCTAGGTTAATAAATAACTTTAGTAGCTATTTAAGAGATATAAAACGAAAAAGGATACTATTACTATTACCTATAATAATAATAATAAAATAACTATTATTATATAGCCTCTTAACTCTGGCACTAATAAAGATAATAGTATACTATTTAAACTAAATCCTGCTACTATAAAGCCTCCTAATACTGGAAATATTAGTACAGGTATAAGTATACGCTTTATACCTAAGGATAAGATAGTCTTAATAAACGCTACTTTAATTACAGATATTTAATTAATAATCTATAACTATCTAATTAATCTTAAGTCTAGAGACTTAGGTCTTTTTCTTAATTACTATAATTACTTTTTATATCCTATTAATACTACTAAATTACCGCTCTATCTTAATAATAGGCTTATAAAAGTTTTTAGATTATAATAAAAATATCTTATTAAGGTCTTTTAGAGTATAGTTTTTATCTTTATATTCAGTAAATCTATAAAGCTATTCTTAAAGTTTATTTACTTTTATTTTAATCTTAACCTAGCCTAAGTCCTATATCTTTATATTAAGGCCAAGGTTTTTTATAATAATTTATTTCCTTATAGTATCTTTCTAAACTGCTAAAGACTAATAAACTTTACTTATAACTAGTAAAAAGGAGCCTATACTTATATCCAGGCCTAGGTAGCTTAGATTATAGCTATCTTTACTGCACTTTATATTAAACTATATCTTTATTAGCTATAAAGAAACTTCTAATACTTAAAAGGGGTAATACTTTTACTTTAGTTATTAGGCATTACTTTAGTAGTTATATATAATAAGTTTAACTAAGGCAAGATACTTACAATTAGTAGACTATAATACTTGCTTTATAATATAATAGTTAGATCTATTATAAGCATAGACTTAGACCTTAAAAGTTCTAAGATTTAAGTAAATATATCTTAGGGACTAGCAGATAGTCTTAATCTTTACAGAACCTAGGGCTTTTATAGATAATACCTAGAATATTAATAGTATTAGTAAATTAATAGTATTAATATATAGGTAGTATAAAAGC
>NW_023502405.1:0-31693 GCF_013396075.1 Fusarium subglutinans
ATTAGTAATTAAAGTTCTTTATAATTATAATATATAGTTTAATTTCTTTATAAACTACTTGCTTTAATTCTTTTATATAGAACTTTTCTCTATTTTAGTTAAGATACTGCTAAAGCCCTACTGTAATAATAACTATATAGGTAACTAAGCCCTTTATATTCATCCTCTCTAACAGTTCTAAGTTAAGCTTTATTTTCCTCCTCTTCCTAAACTTAATACACCTTATAAGGTTAGGAATCCTAATATTTCTTAAAGCGCATATATATATAATTACTTCTTTTAACCTAATATTTTTATAATTATAATCCTACAATTAAGAGCTCTTACTCTATATAACTTCTTATAATTATTAAGTATATTTCCTCCCTTGATTTCATTCCCTAAGTTAAGGCCAATATGACTTTCTTTACCTTACTTTAAATACTTTTAAGCTGCCTTATTTAATCTTATATTACTAATTTTAGTATTATATAGGTAAGCTTTTATCTTATAGATTTCTCTTTCCTTATTATACTTAACTCCTTGCTTATTTAGTAGGAATAAAAATCCTAAAATTATTATTTTAATATTTATTTAAGTAATATATTACTAACCCTTACCAAGTTAATAAAACCTCTATAGTACAAATTTAATACATAGAGTTATAAGAAACATATATCTAAGATTACTAGTATCTATTGCTTTTATAAATAAACTAAAAGGCCCTATTCTTAAGGCTTTAGCTAAGATTATTACAAGGAATATATAGCTTACTTAAGTTAAGATCCTATTACTAGTTATAACTTTACATTACTAAATTAGCTAGCTATAACCTAGTAATAGGTTTATTATAAAAAGAAATACTCCTAGCTTTAAAAATAGCATAAATAAAAAGCAAGATATTAATAACTCTAATTTATATTAAGATAAAGATTAAGATAAAGGTAGTTTTAAGGATAGGTAGACTAATATACTAGCTACTACTTTAGGTTATAATAAGTAAGAATTTATCTATTTCTTTAATAAACTTTATAATAATATTATAAGTTATTAAGCTAGTTATTTTAAGTAGCTAGTTACTTATATTTACTCTTTATAGGTTATAAAGTACTATATACCTAACCCTAGTCCTATCTTAGGACTAAAAAATAATATTTAACTTTTTAACTAATAAAGGCATACTATTACAGCTATATTAAAGTAAAAGGATTCTAGTTTCTAGGGTATAATTCTAGCTAACCCTTTTAGTTTTAGGAAAACTCTATCTGCCTTTACTATAATCTTTGTTTTAGTTATAAAGAGTAAAAGCATAAAGGGCCTCTATATTATTATTACTCTTTTATTATACTATTATTAGTAAATAGTAAAGATTAATAGATTCTTTAAATAAGTATATATTTTTAAGACTGTATTATATAAGCCTTTAAGGTACTAGTACTAATAGTACTATAGGATTAAATACTAGCAATTTACCTTATTAAGAAGACTTTATTTCCCTTAGATTTATGAAAATATAAGGTTATAGTAATATCCTATTTATATCTTTTTACAAAGGTTATATAAACTTATAACTTTCTTATTAGCATTAAAAACTATAAGAAAGGTGTTATTACACAGCCCCCTAAGTAACTAATACTTATTTTACTCTTTGGAATCTATAAATAAGAGCCTTAAAAGCTAATAGATAAATAGCTTATCCTTAATAAGGCTTATACTATTAAGAACTACTAAAGCTATACCTATTACACTATATCTTTCCTAAGAGAACAGTTTAATGCCTATTTAATAATAATAGCTATGCTACTAGATAATAGTTAAATAGATTTATATACTTTTATTAGTATACTTAAAGAATACCCCCTTTTAAGCTTTTTTCTATTTAATATAGCTTTTTAACAGAGTCTTAACTTAGGCTTTACCCTCCTAGAAAGGTTCTATAAATAGCACTATATTTAACTACTAAATATAGTTAGCTTACAGTAACCTTAATTAGTAATTAGTAACTTATACCTTCCTTTTAATAATTATAAGATTATTAAATTCTATCTTATGCCTAAGGATTAAAAACTATTTAATAAATTATTTTAAGAGTTTAAGCGGCTTTTAAAGTCTAGGTTAAAAGCGGCTGGTTAGAAGTATCTTATAGCTGCCTACTAGTATTCCTATTATCCTATATTAGTTAAACTTATATCCAATAGGCTTGCCCTTAAACTAGTAATATATAGTAAGTAAATAGCTAATATAATTAAGCAAGGTAATAAGGCTATAATAAAGTAATTAGTTAAGTAGTAAAAAAGATTAGAAGTAAATATAAATTAGCTTTCCTACTAAGTAAAAATAATTTTTAATATTATTTACTAGTATATTAATATATATCCTAATTATTTATTTCTAATTATAAATAAAAGTATTTACTTTCTAGATATATTAGTAATTGCCTTTAAGAAAGCATATAAGCCTATTCCTTATATAGAGTATAATTAGTAGCTTAGCGTAATAAAATAGCATTTACTGGTCTAAAAAACCTTTAAAACGTAACCTCTATATATTATACTTACTAGTAGGGCTACTAAAGGAAAAGATATTATCCCTAAATGCTTTAATATACTTATTTAATACGGGTTATAGTAGAAAGAATTATAGAAGGTTTAGACTTTAGGGCACCTTTATTAACCTGGTAGGATAAAGCTAGTGTTTATTTACGAAGTAAAGGCTAAGGATTGTAATATAAAGGACTATAAGATAAATATCTAGAATAAACAGAGCAGACGTAACTTGGAACTCCTAGAAGGGGCTATTAGGCCTGATAAAACTATAGATATAGATATTACCCGGAGAAGTATGTGCTAAGAGTATCTTTTACCAGCAGGCCTTGCCGACAACGTCCGTATTAACAAATTGGCTACACTCTTGGCTACATTCGCGAGATCCATCGGCAACTCAAGTCGAATTCATGCTAACATTCATACAGCCAACAACTAGTTCTATCGACTGATTCTCGCGTGCCATAACTGGAGAAAAGGATTGAGGAGACTGGCGTCAGGCTGAGGGGAGAATGGCGCGGAGAACATAGCTCAATAACAATCATCCACGCCCAATTCTTGAGAGTGAAACTGTGACTATTATTCATCTTTGTCTCTGTATTTGGATGTAGCTTTGCCTCCCATATGCGGCCCTCTGTAGACAAATCTTTCGCGACCAGTTAACCATGTTTACCAAGGACCTTCCCTCGAAGGGTCAGACTTATGACCAACTTGCTGCAAGCTGCCAGATCAAACATGTTTTTATATCATGGTAACGGGCTGGGTGAGTTCATAGGGGCAGAGAAGTTTGAGTTTCTTTTTATTTAGCTGTGAAAAGAAATAAAATTGAGTTATCGAGTATTATATGGCTCTTTTATTCACTTTGCATAGGTCCAGTGTCGATGAAAAGGATATTATAGAGTAAACATGAATTACATATTTAGATTCATTAAATTGGCATTAAACATGGTCATTGTGAAAAGAATTGGGTAGATTTAGGACACTTTGATCTAAAGTGGTTCATTTTAGCACCCTTACCCAATGACAAAATACCCAAATCAGGAAGGTACGGACTTCAATCCAATGCATGCCGCGGCTTCCCACCATGTACTCAAGGAAGAATCATCTGTCACGTGTTGTCCCTCTTGCCACACTTTCTTTCAACTTACAATAATTGCAAACAGCTATCATTCTTGTTCTAACTGTGAACCCAATAGCAATCAACAATGCCGCCCTCTCAAGCACAGCCTGGAGCAGATCTTCCTGAACCCGCCAGGGCGACTGCGGAGATGCCAATGCCGGGCAATGAAGCCCAGATGGAGTTGATCGACGCTGTCTCCAGAAGCGAATCACTCTATGAGTTGTACCTGAGACTTCCTGGGCTGGCAGATGACCTTGAGAACAACCTGGTTCTCAAAGACAATGACTTTGACATAGTCAATACTGTCAGGTCCCTGAGACGGGATGAAAGCTGGCCTATGTGCGAGCTCTTGCATAGCATGTCGCCAAAGGTCATAAAGAGCATCATCCAGGGTACTGTCGCTTACGATTCCCATCCAAAGCAGAGTGCGGGACGTTCCTTGTTAAACAGCGACTTCCCCTGCTTTGAGACGCCTGTCAAAGGCAGAGACCCCCCCATCCCTGGCGTTTACGTGATTGCTTTGTATCGCAAGTTCACAGGCCACAAAGGAGAATTTCTCAATATAGCAGAGTTGAAGATGCTTATTGAAGATATGGAGGAGTATATCGAAGGTTATCGAGTGCATGCAAGGCTCTGTGCTGACATTCGAGCAGGCAGATCCAGGTCAGAGTCCGACTTGTCACGGGGTGACAAACTTGCCGTGAGACACTTCAGAGGGGTCGACCACTATGCAAACTACAAAGCCCCCCTGCCAGGTGCGACGCCACTCTTCATCAAGGATGATGGGGATGCAGCAGAGATTGAAGCCCTTGTGAGGACGTACAGGGCGATGTGCCGATCTGATCTCGACCCTACCGAGCAGGTCAGAATAAAACAGAGTCCTCTATATGTGGGTTGCTCGAATAATCTAGGCGACAGGACTCACCGTTACACACAGCCCAGTGTAAAGGGCATCAATAAGCCACTTGCGCTTACCATCTCCATCCTCAGGAGGCACAACCTGCCTGTCGAGCTCGCTGTCAAAGTGGTGCTTCGCACATGGCAGTCTGATCAACTGCCCATGGCAGAGCAGTTAATCATGACATTGGCAGGTTCTCTTGTGTATCAGCGCGGCTTCAATGCCACTGAGGGTGGTGGCACAGGTTACAAAACCGTTCGTTCTGGCGAGTCCTTCAAGGTAAATATGGAGTATGTCATGTCCCGTGTAGGATTCATCCGTCATAACTTCCGAAATACGGTGAATGAGCTCGAGGCTCGTAAGAGGTTCCTAGACAACCTTGAAGAAGTCGACGACGAGTTGACCGAAATTATCAAGACCATGACCCAGTGCAAACAGGAGCTGGAGAACCTCCCCAATAATATGAATTGGGGCGAGAAAGCCCTCGAATTGCGTGAGCTTCTGGCAAGCCTGAAGCAAGAGGGGGAAGATAGGAGAGAAGCATTGAAATTTTGGAGGCTTCTTCTCGATATCCAGAATATAGTTGTAAACGTCATGGGGGAGTCTATTGTCAGTGTATAAGTAGGGGGTAAATACAAGGTTGTTTCATAAACTCTTATAATTGTTTGACTCATGGAACGTGAAATAAACAATAGTCAAGTCATGCAACCACATCTCACTGAAATAAAGATCCAGCGAGACCGAACGAATTGATAACCTTGTAAGCCATTTAATCCTAATTGTAATTCAGTATTCCTTTCGTGTCTATGAATTCTATGGTCCATGTGGTACAAGTGGTCAAGAATGAGGCCTGGATAAGTGCCATAAGCTGCCAGTGTCAGGCACTTCCATTACTTTACCCTTTGCCAGCTTGAATCAGGCTCGTACTTTCTCACTCGCATCCCTTACGTTAGGGCAACAGTTGACGCACAACGCACAATAAGGTAATAAGCCTGAGGCCAATTTCACCTGAGCCCGGGTATATAAACCTCTCTGCTCTCCCTCTCTCCTCACTTTTCTTTTCTCTTCAACCATCAACATCACACTCGCGCCCGTGGCTGCTCGTTTTCATCTCCCATCCAAGACCAACAACCTTCCCAAGCACATCCCATTCTTCCATCAATCTTCCAACGCTTCCGCCATGTCTGCTGATCAGACCAACGACCCTGCTGTCACCCGTTTCCCCAACGGCAGTTACGGTGGTGTGACTTCTGACACTACTATTCTCTACTCCGTCGCGATGCGCAGCATGGAAGAGACTGGTGCTGAAAGTGTCACCATCCATCTCTCGGGCCATGGGCCTAGTAAGTCAAAGCTTGATCACTATGGCTTCACCATTCTAATACTGTTTGCCAGACGTTGACAACCCTACCATCTTCACCTATGAAATGGACCGCTCCGGTGCCCTCCGTTTTGTCTCTAGTCGCCCTGGTGTCCTTCCTGGTAAGTCACGCTCTTGTTTCTCGTCCCATACCCTACTAATAATAACTCAGCCAACTCCAACAACTAGTTCGACAAAGGACCTGTCGCGTGAGAATCATGGCGGAAACGATGGAGAGAGAATTTCGGGCTGGTAACGGCAAATGAAGGATCGTGGGAAAGAAAATAGTAGTTGAATCCAACCACTCACATCCCCATCATAGTTCTTGATTTTGTGACTAATGTTTGCCTTTTCCATGTGCATTTCCATGTCCTTGTTTATGCTTGACTCCCCATGCATTAATTGATTTCACTTGATTCTCATGTACGTTTGCCACAGCATTCAAATGAAGGTTGTATATTCTCAATGCACGATATCGCGACAGTACCAGGAGCCTTTGGTTGGCATGGACTCTGAACAAGACTAGCTCATTACCTGTCCCCTAAAAGACCTTCTGTCACTGCCAGTTCAGTAATTTATAAGCCCTAACATTACTTGATGTGCCACGCGAAACAAATACTGACATGTGGCCACTGTAACTCAGGGACATTTAAGCACAGACAGACCCGACAGTAAGGAGATGAACTAGAAAAGCCCTACGTGAGTTGAATTTGGATTAGTTCTAGCATTAAATGCTCTCTGCTGTTACAATAAAACATTATGTTAAAGCAAAGTCTTTACAGAACTTTCACTGTTCCACTTTGTCTCGGATCGCAAGCAGAAACCCTCCATCTTTGATCTCAGCTTTTCATGAGTCTCGCAAGTCAGTCTCCGTAAAACAATACCACAGCCCTCGCCGCAGTCTCCAAAGACAGCTCTTCTGAAACAACTCTCTCCCCAACCTCTTTGCGGTGATCGAAGATGGCTCCTCCTCACCATCGGATCAACCACAACCACCGCGACTACCGAGATCGAAGCCGAAGCTACACCTCTCGGGCTCAAACGGGTGGCTCACAGGATGAGGATGTGGTAGCCGCCCAGCGGGCAGTTGACCAAGCCATGGAACAGCAGCGCCAAGCTCAACACGCTGTTGATGAAGCGATGAAATGGCAGCGAGAGGTTCAACGTGAAGTTGATGAAGCCATAAAACGGCAACAAGAAGTTCAGCGCGAAGTTGCTCGTCTGGAAAACCGTGCAGACTCGGGTGCACATAGCCAAAGACGCCTTCATCCCAGTCCCTATGTTGCCAGCAAACGCAAAACCTCCGTTGCCCGTAATCGCAACGTACCCTCCTTTCGCCAGGCCAGCAGACCAATTGGCATCACCAAGGCTTAACAGCCATCTAGCGTTGGGCTAGGCCTCTCCAGTGACCTTGTTCCTGAGGCTGAGAGGCGCGACTTCGTGGATACTCGCTACAGGCCTGGCGGTGTAATTGTTATTACCAAGTCTCCCAGTAATGGCGAGCAGAGACGCTCTTACCACTTTCCGCCAAATCGCACTGGTAGTATGGAGGGAGTCACCTACGATATGGATAAGTTAAAAGCAGCCGGCGAGCATGTCCAGAGGACCACCGGATGCACCCGAATATCCTTCCGCGTGGAGGCCAAGGAAGAATGACGCCAAGAGCTTCATTGAAAACGAAGACGTGGTCATGAGAGTCACATCATCGGTCCCTTGAACCTCAATGCCGACAATGTCGGCATTTACCAATCGCCTTTGAAGGACACCCTTAAGGTCGGCCTACTTGCAGGATACATCAAGTATATCTGCCACCGAAACACTTGACACGTTACGCAAGCCAAACTTTAGAGGATGGCCGGGTTATAGGATAAAAGTTGATTTAATACTGTAATAATAGAGTTACTTAATCGTAATTAAATCTTTAATTTTCGTGACATGGTGGTTAAGATGCTGCCTAAAGTTGGCGTTTGTACTAAATTCTCTTTATTGAGTTTCTCATCCACGATCCTTAACTGCATGGGATCTGGATCGCAACTAAGATCAAAGACATATTCTCTTGCAGTTTGACGATCAAGGGGTACAGTCTGTATCAAAAGTCACAAGATACTCCCTCGAGGCAGACAGCTACGCAGAAATCCAGTGATTTGACAGCTGGGCAACACGTATTCATTTCACCGCATTGAATGACTAAAAAGGACCTCGAGTTCCCATCCCCCAATGCCCATTCATATCCATTGCCCCAAACTAAAATACGCCCGGTTGAGAACGCGACAGCATCGATGTTCCCAACGCTCGTAGCTGCCAGGGACGATACGCATCTTATTTGTGTCAGAAGATTACTGCGGAATGGAAACTGTTGAACCTACCATGAAATGGTTGCAAGAGATAAAGTCACTCTGGTTCCTCCTTTTTGACCTGGAGCAGAGGCGTCTGCGGCGGCAACGGATGCTGTCGAGAGAAACCACCAGCCTGGGAAGGCCGAGATGCCGGACGCTCGATCACCGGTCGAGAAGCTCTCACCATTCTGATGACGTGCTCCTCAGGGGGGGAAACATTGGGCTCCACCATGTCTCGGGCAAGCCCACGATCCACGTCGTCTCTGGGGCGGTAGCCAAGGTTGGATGTGATCCGGACAGGGCAGCCATCTTTCTTGGCTTTGGTAACAGCCTCATCGTCTTTGTACGAAAACTGGTAAATGATCTCCTTTCCCTGACCGTGCATCTTCATCACCCGAAAACGGTCAAGGACATCTCTTTCGTCATCGGTCACTCCCCAACCTCCACCCCTGGGACACGCCGCAAAAAACCTGCTCTGCGTTGCGATCGGGGTCGGGTTCATGTCTGTCAACTCCAGGATCGGCCCCTGGTCGGTGGTGTACTCTCGGAGTTCGCACTCGGATGAGATCGGCAGATGCTTCCTGTTGTTAGTTTGATAGCCATGATACGCTTAGTGGCACAACTCACCTCATTCAAGACATGGACATTGTCCTGGTGGTTCTCAGTTTCTCTGTTGTTGTCTTGACGCTGTGGGCGGTGACGGTGGTAGTCAGGACGTCGATCCCGTCGTTGTCGTCGACTACTGCGAGGCATGGTGGGCGTGATGATGAGAGAAAAAATTGAGAATTTGGGTTGCGATGTGGCTTTAGAGTGTGTATCGACAAAAGGTCTGTCGGTCTGTCACTGTTTGGGATGAGTGTCAGAATAATTGACAGGCCAGCACCCGCTTCTGGCCAGTGAATCATCCTGCGTTAGGTCAGCACAACGCCCGAACCAAGACAATTTCCTCCCGCCTAAATTTCTCCCGCACCTGAATCCGAGACCTTTCTCTTCTTCCACATCACATCGCGTCGCCGCACGTTTCTTCACAAGCTTTCCACCATGCCCAAGATCACTCTCGACTCGGCGGATATCAACCCGCCTGATACTGATGCTCGCCGACAGTACATGAATGTTTTCTTTGGAAAGCTTCCCATCTCGCGTGATCTCATACAGGAGGCACGTGTCTCGGCCGTCGTGCTTCAGACCAAGCATCTTGCTGGGCGGGGGCTCTGTGAAGTCAGTGAGGTTTACTTTGAGTATCATGTCGATGTCACCATGTGGGAGCTTATCGGTAAGTATCACTGGCACTTCCATACTTTGGTTCATGCTAACTACTCTAGTGAAACGCCTCATGATCAGCAAGAACAACCCATGGCCTTGGAATGTTTCACTGGATGAGAACGACCTGTCGCAGGGCGCCCGGCCAGTTTTCAGGGAGTGGTGGCAGTATCAGGCCGATCGTCGCTCGCACCAAGGTCCTGCCCCTCAATCCCATGCTGAGACTGAGCAAATGGCTTTTGAAGCATTCCAGAGAGCCAAAGAATTCGATCTTGAGGGCTTACGTCTCAACCTCATCGCCAGGCAGTGGCCTTCCGAGGGTGAGACACCGCCCCGGGACTTCTACAGCGACAGACCTCAGATATCTGGCGGCCGTATTCGCGCGAATGATCCCAGTGATCTCCCACACGCCTCAGATGGTTGCTTTGTTGCCCCAAGGCTAAACCAGAGTGCCTCCTGGACCCAGCCTACAAAGCTCGAGGACACAGAGGTTGGCCGAAAGATCATGGATAGATTATAGAGCGGCGACCATCAATGTATAACGATCTCTGTTCCTCATCTGCATCTGCATGACCCCATACAGGGCAACTGGACCTATCACCGTATGTCGTTCGAAGTCGTCATTAGTGCCATACTAGCGTTGCTGTAGGAAGACAATCCTCCTCCGACGGATCCATATTGCAGCACTTGGGCCTCGGATGCCAGACATGAAAGAAGCTCAGCTGTGAGCCACGAGAGTTCGGTGACGGTGATATTCGAGTATTGGAGAACGAGTTTCCTTCTCAATCTCTGCAGTTTGGTCTATCGGGTTGTACCTGCAGCTCAAGGGCGAGAACAGTTGAAAGATAGACAATCACAATAGAAGTCTTCGGAGTTGCACAGTATCAAAAGCGTGAATGGAGTCATTGCCTAGGTAGTGCTTGCATTGAGGTTTTCAGTTCAACTTCATGAAAGTAGTACAGAGTTTGCGAAACAGACCAATTGATAGTCGTTTAGCTATGGTGAAATAGACAAAGACACAACACTTGACCCACGTAAATTCACCCCAGGTGAGTAAGATGCCTACAAACACCAGCAAACTAGTTCGCAGCTACGCAGTTTTCACTGTCACATTGATTGAACCGCCTTTGCGCAGCGGTCAAGAAGATCCACCCATTCTGATGCAGTGTTCCTTTGGGTGAGAAGCGCGGTATTCAACCATGTCTTCTATAAATCCACGATCCGTGTAGTCTCTGATCCAGATTCTCATAGGCAAGGTCCCCCCTGATAGAATGTTTCGAGATCGATGCTAGCAAACACAAACTCTAAGGTATACGCTAATAGCCGATGAGGAAACGCCTTGGAGCTCCGTAGTCGTAGGATTCCTCACAGTAATGCACATGCATTGACTGCTCTCCATGATCCCTAGGGCCAAACTCCCAAAGACGAGTTCCGCGATCTAACTTCTGAGCGTAATTAATATCCCTTTCCTCTGCGACAACTCTGCAGATTCCATTTCAGGGAAGCATGGAAAAGAATCTCTCCTTAGGCAGAACCTGGACCATGCTTGCCAACTCCGGCAGAGGCTCATTCTCGGTAATATACTCCTGAAGTTCAGACTCGGCTGGATGCTGTAGACCTTTTGGCTTCTCCTTGTTAATTGGAAGTTCAAGGTACTCTTTGTGCAGTCAGGCACTACTCACTTGATCTTAGACGCGAATACTACCCTCTGATGTTGGGTGGATGTTGTGTGCGGTGGCGTTGATTTTCGGGGCGTCGATCTTGATGCTCTCGTCTACGGCGATGCGTAGTGGGCGTGATGATCAAAGGACGAAGTAGATAGGCAGTTTGATGTGAATTGTGCTGTTGACAAAGGGCTCTGCGCTTTGTTTCTGTGTTACTGGCATAAAATCCCCTTCACATTCCTCGATATACTGAGGCAAACGATGCCGGTGCGTAATCTGAGCCTGGAGCTAAGTGCTTGCCTTAATTCTCCCGGTGTGTGGGTCCTCCTCGCACTTCCGAGCTTTGACTTCCTTGAACATCTTCAGTAAGGATCACGTCTGTTGTCTCTTGGCTTTTCTTCGCCTCACTTCTTTGATACCCATACGCATCCCACACCTCCGTCAAAGCATCCAGCATTGCTACCATGTCTTCCAGTGACAACAACCCTTCGAGTCACACCTCCCAAGCCTTTCACGGCTGAGATTCCATGTACCAGGATGCCTTGAGATACATGGACGAGACTGGCACTGACTCTGTGACTGCGTGTGTTTGCGTCTCTCGACCAGGTGTATTTCAGCTTCTGGTTATAGGTACAATACTTATCCTCTTCTCAGGAAGATCCCACTGTGATGATCATGATCTACAGCGTAGGTGCCTTTCGTTTCTTCGAACCCCTTGACGATTTCTATGGCACGTGGATCAACACTGTTATTTCGAATACATGCAGCTAAGATAACGTTTTAAGTTATACTAATGTAGCTAATTACACAGACTCAATGTCCTCTTCCATGGGCTCGGCATCGATTGTTTTCTGCAAGATTCTAACGTCGTTGCGAGGCTACCAAGGATTTGTTCCCAGCTCAGGACTTCCGGGGGCGATGAAGGTGGCTTCAGGAAGGCTAGACCTTTCCGGATAGCTCTGTACAACGTCACCTGATGCTTCCCTCGCTCGACGCAGCTGAGTCAATTCAGACCGCATATCATCCAGCTGCTGCTTCATATTGAGCATGAGCTCTCTTTGTTCTTGTTGGCCTTTCTGCATGAGATCATTCTGCTCCTTGACACCCTTGACAAAGAGGTCTTGCAGATGCTTCTGACCGTCCCGCAACTCCTTGTTCTCTTTCCTGAGCTCTGATAGCTCCGAAAGCATCTCCTTTTCTTGTAGGGAGGCATACGGTACCAGCCCGAAATTCTCTCTCCATCGATTCCGCCATGGTTCTTGACAGGTACTTTGTCGAACTAGTTGTCGGGGTTGGCCGCCGAGTCCAGAGGTGGACGCCACACTTGGCACCAGAACCTTCAAAACTGTCAAGACTGACAATCTCACTATTGGGGCACCTCATCATGGTTAACCCGAACAGTTTCAAAAGCAGCTGCAAGTGTCACGAGAACATTATGCCCTGAGCGGCGTTCAACCAACCACTCACCCAGCAGCCGATTTGGGACCGTTGTCCAATGGACGAGCGCACTGGTGCTTCCTGAGACCCTATGCATATGATGGTTGATGCCCGAGATAGCATCCTCGCCAGAAGTAGCAATGAGTTGTGCTATATCCAGTAGGTTGGTGACCTCGTCCGCGAATGGACGGATATCAACGCCGATCCATGTGGCGAGTGCCTGCAGTATATACATTAGTTCATAATTGCAACGAGAGTCAGAAGACAACTTACAAAAGGCAAATAGATGTGTCCCGCAAGTAGGCCGGCATTAGGGGTATTCCTTCAAAGGCGAGTGGCAAAGAAGAATGAGAAATGGAGAGAGGCCGGACTGGGAGTTCCCCTTATAGCTGTCTGGCTGGGTCTCGAAATCCTTCTCCAGGACGCAATGGACTGCCATGATTCGCCCTTACCTCTCACGGAGGCTGGGGCATGACTGAAGCTGTCTCGGGGATCGCCACTGTCGGTCAATCAAAGGCGGTGGTCTCTCAAATCGAGGGGGTTATGAGGAAGACAGGCGTGCAGAGGGCCTGGGCCATCTACTCTTCTTCGTCGGAGAAACCGTATGTCTGCCAGCTAGGCATATCTTTCGAGAGATTCGACATGTCGCTTGGGCGGCGGGGCCAAGGGAGCTCCTCAATCTTCCAGTAGCGCAAATAGACGTCCTCCAGGCGTTGCATTACCAAATCCTTGGGCAATTTGGATTCGTCGCCGGTTCTGCCGAACTCTTCCTGGATCTCATGGATGGTTCTGGCTTTGTAGAGATCCTCGGCAAAGGTCAATCGCCAAGGGAACCCCGTCGGGGCAGGGAGGTCTTTGGTCTCCTCTGATACCAAGAAATCGTGCAGATAAACACACCAACACCGGTGGGTGGATAGCTGCGGTTTGCCAGCACGATCCGTGACAAGCAGCTTAACCTTGGCTGCCAGGCCCAGCTTCTTGAAAGACGGGCACGCATCGGTGAAGTGGTCTTTGGTCTTGCAGAAGACGCAGACCCAGATTGCGCCATGCTCAGCCGTGACGCAGTTAGCCAAGAGATGGCCGTCTCCTCCACAGTTTGCACAGAGCTTGTTGTGGGATATACCAGCCTGACTGGCAGTCTAGCCTTGAGGGCGGGAAGTTCTCCTTTTAACGGGGGTGGTAATCCTCTCATTCAGAGGCTGCGACGGAGTTACCGTGATGGGGATGACAGCACTGGTAGACCTCGCCAGGTCGTATCTGTGTCTTCTGGCCTCAGCTTGGGCCATGCGATCCGAGTATGGGTCGATCGAAGAGATGAGTCCGGTAGTGTCGGAAAGTGCCTGAGACGTACGGGAGGTTTGAGTGGCATATTCTGCGTTGTCGAGTCTGCCCGCCAGATTCTCATCGTTGCCGTGATTGACCTGGTGCATTGCAAAACCATCACGGTCATGCTGCTTCTTTTCCTGTCGGGTAGGAGACATCGTGAATCACCGAGTGAGAAAATAAAGGATCTTCTAAAGAAAAGTTGTCGCGTTGTTCGCCGGTGAATGATTTCGTGATGGCGTTGAGGAAAGATTTGTCCTATCGTCCCTTGCGCGTGGTGAAGTTGGGCGATGAAGTACCAAACCAGGTTGAAGTGAATTATTCTGTGACGTGATGTGTAAAGAGAAAAGAAATCTTGGTGTACTCTAAGAGGTTATGTCACCTCTGTGAGGTCCGTGACCCATAAGGCATGACGGGTCTCTAAGAAGAATTCTGGTTAAGCGCCATGGTCTGCCAGTGCCAGACACTCCATCACTTCACCCTCGATCAACCTCTGTTTCACAAGGGCCACCCTACTGGAAGTCCCCTGAGCACAAGCCAGTTTCGCAAGCTAAAGAAAATTCTCTTCGAGGCTCGAGTGAAAACAAAACATCCACAACGCATCGCCATCTGAATCACAAACCAAGCACAAAGCGACTTTTCTTCTTTTAAAAAACAAAAGCCTTTACAGTGATTCACGATGCCTCCATCACGAACCAACAAGAACAACGATCAGGATCGACGGGATCGTCGTCCTGGTCCTCTAAGCCGACCTCCTGAGCGCACTAGTGCGAGGGATAAGTCGACTCAGCGAGAAATGGTAGAGGTCGGATCTGCGAGCCGCATCTCTCAACCAACACGGGGGCTCTCTTCGACCCCACGAGGAGACCGCCGTGGTCGAGGCCGGGGCGGATATGCTGGTGTGGGTGGAAGAGGTGGTCACTCTTCAAACAGGCCCAGTAGCTCTACGCGCTGGAACCAGTCTCAGCCCGAGCCAGAGACTGTGTACAAGCACACCGACACGGCCCTGATGACTCGTGTGTGTGCCGCGGACGGAATGTTCGCCACCAAACTCACTCCTACGGGACTTGGTGGTGGCCACGGCAACAACTGGTTCGCCAAAACCCCCGACAAGGGTTACTGGATTCGTTCAGAAACGGGAACGGGAGTTGACGCGATGCTCCAGCGTCTGAAGCGCGATAATCCCGAAGCCACCGGCTTCAATATCACAGCTTCGTGCATCATTCCCGACAAGTTCGAGGCTATCGACCGAGACCATACTCAGAAGATAGTCATGAACAACGACTTCCGGGACAAGGACGGCAAGCCAGCCGGCCTCTTCGGTACAGGCATTCAACCTCTAAGTGAGAGGAAACCTGTCCCCAAAGGAGCTTGCGAGCTGTGCGGCAGCAAGAAGCACTTGTTGTCTGACTGCATCGAAAGAGGTTTCAAGGGTCAGGTGAGTGGCTGCAGTATCTGCAACAGCCGCTCACATTACGTTGATTCTTGCGACCACTTCAACTCAATGTCCTTGCTAGAGAAGGTCCAGACTCTCGTTCAGAAGCGAGCGAACAGGCCTCCTATGAAAACTTCAACGCCCTGGTGGAGATACCTCCACTCGTTCTGCAGCGGCGAGGAATTCGTCCCGAACGTCGTGGTGGATTTCCCCTGGTCCAAGCCGTTCTGCGAGAAGAAGGGCTCCAAGGGCATGAAGAAGATCCAGCAAGACTTCGACGCCAACCCTGACGGGTACAAGTTCGAGCGTGATCCGAAGTTGTCGACCTTTCGCCAGGTGTCCGATACTTACTGGGAATCAAGCGGATTGCCTTGGCCCGAGGTCCTCGGCCCTCGCATCAAATCTGAGGACGTCGGCGGGCAGGTCATCAAGACTGAGCCGGAGGCTTGAATGGTAAGTTCTATTGAGTATTTCTAGACCAACTCTGACAGTATGCAGTTAAAACGCCGATGAATTACTACCACGGCAAAGACGATGAGCAGTTTCGGGACATTGGTGAGGGACGATGAACGGCACGGGTGGTACCAGGAGGAAATGGGTTGATAAACATTTGGTTCATGCATCAATGGAAAGCTGTCGTCTCTCAGTACATATCTGCCTTTGATCGAGCGAATAAAGTGTTTCCATGAACGACTGATCGCGTAAAAATTTGTAACAAATGTCTTTGACCTCCAAAAGTCGGAGGCAATCTGGGCAGTTGTGAAGATTAGATTAATCAACCCGTACACGAAACACGCTCTCGTCTACCGTGATGTGTGTCTCCAATGCAGATCTCGTCATTGTCTCAGGTTTGGGAGACTTGTTGAAGTTCAGATTGCCCCAACAAAATCGGGTCCGGGCACATGAGATTATGGTCAATACAGATACTCGCCACAAGGCACCTTGATTCCGATAGCTTCACTAGATCATCTGGAATTCCAAATAGCAGAGGCTGCCAGTGTGTATGTGTTGGCAAAGTCTTCAGGATAACCTCATGTGCTTAGACACCGCTCGGGACCCTTCTTTTGGGTGATGTGTTTATGAGACCTTTTACTTCCACTCGCCGTTGTGAATGCCGACAATGTCGGATTTCATTACCCAGTGGAGTCTTGTGACCCCGAACATGGAAAAGGAATCAATGAGGTGACGGCTCTTTTTGGAGGGTCTCTCCAGTCCATCTCGCAAAGTTGCTGCCGTCCAAGGGATGATATCTTTAGTACGTTTCTCTGTTGCGAAATTTGCGTGAACAGGTGTAATATCGACATCGAATATGAGCTACAGTTTTCTAGACAGCAATCACCTTTCACTTGAGAATGTACATTACCGTGGAGACGCTGAAAACGTCCCATCTTCACATTGAAAGACGTTTTTTTTGCTTTGCCTGAGTTTGTATGAATCAAAATCTTACTGTAAACCACGGTCTTTAGCAATCTCCAATGTAGCCTGAGGACATCTACTACACAAGAATGGTAATCTGGCAGTTAAGTAGCATTTCATTACATCAAACAAGTCTACCGCCTAATTAACCGAACATTTAGCGGCCTGTGTTAACACCTCTCGCATCGGCCTTTGTCATTTAATTTCAACCCACAACTTCCATCACAGCCACCACCAAGCAGAACACTGTACGCAACACAGCACTAACTCGCGGTCTCTTGTTAACAAGTCAATATAGGAAAAATGTCTACTCCCGTGCTCTCAGAGCTTCAAAAGTTCCTCAAGCCTATTGTCGACTTCGCCGAGTCAACCGATGACTCTGACGAGTCGAGCGATGAGGATGGAGGCAACGTGCGCTTCGGCCACATCCAGATACCTCCTTACCGTCTTGGTAAGGTGAGTCTGTTGGAGTCAGTGCGACAGATATCCATGAAAGCGAATCGCTTCAACGCTGAAATGATATTTGTTGTTTCTGCTAGAGAAAAGGAGTTGGGGATCGGAGTGAAGGATGACGGCAAGGTCACTCCCGTGATATTGACGTTTTCTGAGCTCATCGATGCCCTCAGAGCCTCCAAGAAGGGTGCGAGAAATGGCCAATGGGTCACTGCACCAAAACCGCCCTGGAAAAAGGGTCAAGCACTCCCGATCGAAGTTGTTTTGGTCATTTGCCTCGACCCTCTCATGCCCGCAGATTGCGCTTTGTGTCTGCTAGGCGCAGTGAGGTGGGCAATTGATCAAGCCTCCAGCTGGGATCAAACCGACATTCGTGTCCTGACTTTGTCAGCTGAGAAGGAGTTCAACTTCCTTTCTGAGGTTGTGTCTTTCCTAGCGCCCGACAAGCAGGTAGCGAGTGTTGATCTATCTGTCCGTGGCCCGCAAGACGGAACCTCAGGGTCTTGGATCATTGTGCAGCCTGGTCCCGGTGGCTATGCTGGCCGTATATTGGAGAAGCTTCGAGCAGGAACAGACTGTCGACGTCTCATCCTTTCATTCGATGAGAGGTTGCGTGAGCAGTTCGAACAACAGATGAGAGACACCGAGAAACCAACGGTAGAGTTCCGTACAGTCGAGGCTACTGTCAGTGTCGATCCTCTTCTTCACCTCGAGCGCTCGGAACAGGGACCGAAGATTCTCTTCATAACCTTCCAGGGCGAGGTGCCGTTCCTTCCACTGCAAATCCAAAACTTTGATGAGCTTTACCTGGTCTTGGGTACCAGTGGAATATTTAAGAAAGCCTGGGATGAAATCAGTCGCCAGGTCATTAACCTAGCTCACTGGGCTTCAATGGGGGACCGCCGTCTCCAGTCCTGGTGGGCTAGTCAGCCATCGATCCCGACGAGGATCGTCTACACCGCTGGCGTGCCGCTGGAACAATTCCTACAGGGAGGAGGATCTCGGCTCCGTCTAGTTGAAAATGCCCAGCTTGGCGGATTCATCGCGTCACTAGCTGACATTGCCTCTTGGGGCATTGATCCTGGCGCGGCACTTGATTGCTTTGTTCGTCAGTCTCAGAGGGCTCAGGAGATGTCGCTCAGACTTCATACTCAGCGTCTGATCACAGAGTCCGGACTGGATCTGGCAGATAAAGAGGCAGAGGTCTTTAGAGCGGTTGTCTCTCTGTTGGGGTATGACCATCGCCTAGCCCTGTTCGTAGCCCTTAACTGTAGACCCGAGGTTCGTCGAGTCAAGGTGCAACTTGCTGCTATGCTAAAGTATAGTACGAATCAGGTGGTCTTGATACATGAGAGTGTATTCAATGACAGAAAAAAGTACAACACCGTTCTTCGTGGCTGTCATGGTCTTGGTAGCTCAATGGCTCGGCAAGGAACCATGTGGCTGAATCTTGGCCTATTGAAGCGCCATCAAAAAATGGTCGAACAGCAGAATGAAGACGGTGCACCCGAGGATACTCTTTCAGACCTTGTGAGAGTTTTTCCGGACAAAGTATCGCTCATTGGCACAGAGATTGGCGAGATTTTGGATCGCCTCGTCAAGCTCGGTGTCAGTGTTGATAATACCGTGTCTGTGGCACAAGAGACGAACCAATTGAGCTCAGAGGCAATGGAGGAGATATCCGATCACCTTGTCAGTGCTTTTACTCATAATCTCGTCGTCACTGAGAACTTTAGTCCAGATGAGCAGGATGCCCCCCGTCTTTCCCATAAGGTCATGTCTACTTGGTTAGGCTTGACACAGGCTGGACGGGCACGGCTCATCAACATCAACTCCTACTTGAAGAAAGAAAAGGCTTGTGGGTTCGGCATCTCTTGCGACTTTGACAGGAATAAGGAGGGACACCACTTTTTTAATGATTGGACATACATCCCAGGCATTACTGTTGCCAAATGGCGATCCCAATTCGAGTCGGATGTGACATTTTACGAAATCCTCAACACAGATGTTGAGCGGGAAGGGAATGTTTAGTTTTGGGATGCGAATACAAACTACTTATTATCTGGCATTATTGTTGAACTGTGACTTATTCCAATTGAACTCTGTAGTAAAATGTCACCAAGTACAAGCTACCGATTATAATTCCTGTGTTCCGACCCTGGGGGACCTTACTGACGACACTACATTCAAGTATTAGAGCTACCCAGTAAATTGATTAATACCTAATGATGCATACATTCACGTTGTCACAGTAGAAAAAGGCCATTGAAAGAAAGACAAAGACAGTTTACTAAACTACGTAACAACCCCCAAGTAAGCAATTGATATTCATGTATCCCGGTCGGTTTGATCAATGAGGTGTAATCCCACACCGGTCTCGTCCACGATGATCCTCTGAATTTCTAGCATTAGTTTCCAGAACTTCAGGGCATCTTGTTTATCCTTAAGGTTGCGTCTCACACTTTGCACGATAGCAGAAATGCGCGACAAGACCTGATCGAAATCTACGCCAGAAGGGAGAGTTTGTACTTCATCTTCACAACGTTTCAATATTTCTTTCAGGCGTACTATTTCACCTGAAGCCTGGTCTAGATGGCTGAGGAATCTCTTACGTAGATCAACCTCACCAAGACTATCCTTCAGGTTATTGACCAAGACCCGAGTACCACATATGATGTACTTTATATTGTCTTTCAGGCCTGCATCGGTTGGCAAGCTTTGGAATCCTGTTCCTCCTGTCTCCACAGCATTGAAGCCATGCTGATATATCAGGGATCCAGCGATTGTGCAGACCAGCTGCTCTGCCATGGGCAGTTGTTCCTTTCTGAGAATCCTCAGAACGCACCCAACTACCAGCTCTGGCCCTCTGTTGTGCTTTCTGAGAATGCAAACAGTAAGACCAAGGGGCTTGTTGATGTACCTGACGTTACGATTAGCGTATACCGCCATACGTTTGTTCAGATCCTTAGAACACCCTACATACAAGGGGCTCTGCGATATGTTAACTTGCCCCGTTGGATCAAGGCTCCTATCACACATAGCTTCGAATGTCTTGATAAGGGCCCTGATCCTAGGGACTTCTTCAGCCTTTTCAATGAACATTGGACCGGAATTCTGGCCTCTTTGTGATCCACTGTGGCTCTCAACAGCATTGACCATGCTGATGGCTTTGCTCTCCGCCGGCGTCATATTAGCGGAAGCCCACCCCTTATGTCTGGCATAGGCTTCGTACCCTTCGACGTACAGCTTCATGTCACGAATCAGGACCTCCAATTCGTTGATGTTCAAGAATTGGCCCCCGTGACCCCTCGTTCTTATACCAACGACGTAAACCCCAGGAGTCTTTTCATCGAGCAGCGCTGAGGGCAGGCGAAACGGCTCGATGTTGCTATTCGTCACGTCAAAGGCAAAGGTATTCTTGACAATGCTCTGTACCACTTCAACGGACATGCTGTGCAATAATTCACACATGGTCCAGTCATAGTGGCGCAGGGCGTTGACAGTCGAGAAAACAGGAAACTCGTTGTCCTTCATGGTTTGGTTGTCATCAAGGACATCGGCCAACATTTTCAGCTGTAGGAAGAGCTCAAGCAGCGATTTGTACCTTACACAGGCGTCAATCAAACTACGATGTCCCTCATCCCAGAGCATTGGCATTTCTGCATTGCGCTCGGCGGGAGGAGGAACATTGGCTTCAGGAAAATCTTGGAGTTCTCTGTGAGTAGATTCCATCTTGTTTGATGATGTTTTCCTCTAAATTGGAATCTGCAACTGGAAGGAAGAAGGAGCAAGACCCTCAGCCTGAACCTCAGGCAATCATGTCCGATCACGTGAGTCCGCTCCCGTCTGGGCCCGGCGCGAGTTAGTACCATGATCAATGACCAGTGTTTATTTTGTTATATCTATATGCGCATTCCAAACTGCATAATTATTCCTGGTCTGATTACCGTAGACTGTTTCAAGTGCTTTGTCGCGAAACGAACAACACGCAAAGTTATTCCAACATCACTTCCAGTTTTGTGGTTAGGATACGATGGCAGGGACCACAATGGTGGCACATGAGGTGAGCATAAGGGAGTAAATTCTGTAAAATAGTAGGCATTAACCGTATGTCCTTGTAACTCCATTTATAATCGCAAAAGCGCCTCCATGGGCCTGTCTTTCGTCCAGTTGTCTTTGCTGCCGTTCCGTCACCCAACACATCAGCAAACCATTCACCAAGAGATAGGAGACGACCAAAAAACAGAAGAAGAATTCTCCTGTAGCTATCTGGTCATCATGAACTTCAGACCAGGCAACTCGTTCAAGGATGCCACCTTCATCAATAGGCAATCATTGTGGTACTTGCATTTGTCGCCATTGGCCTTGCCATTGCTGTCCCCAGCCATAATCTGTTGAACACAAACCCAGTCATTAGACCTGGATTGAAGAAACGTCAACAGGTTTTCCTTCCAATTGTACCAATCGATCAACGTGATGAGCTGTGCCGCCAGTTGCGGTGTGCTGAGCAAACCGTTGGTGTCAATGACAATCGGGATATCGCGAAGCTCATCTGCAGCCCTGTAGAAAACCCTGGAGACTTCTCCAGCTGCTCCCTCAGGGATTCTGACAGACTGATCTTGCAAGCTAGACAGTGCTTTATTCAGATTCTCGCACTCCCTCTGTAGGCTTTGGATGGTGTCCTCGGATGTGCGGAGCTGCCCCGACACAGATTCACCAGACTTTTGAAGGCGCCCATTTTCAGCTTTGAGGTGGTCGAGTTCATTTGTAGAAGAACTGACCGCCCCTTGAAGCTCGGTAACTCTAGCTTGAGAGTTCTGAAACTTCAAGTTCGACTCT
The DNA here is from genome assembly GCF_013396075.1 of Fusarium subglutinans. NCBI lineage: Eukaryota > Fungi > Ascomycota > Sordariomycetes > Hypocreales > Nectriaceae > Fusarium > Fusarium subglutinans. The sequence continues at coordinate 22,064 of NW_023502405.1, forward strand.
TCCAATAGTGCATTCATACGACTCACGTCATCATTTGCAGCATGAAGCTCACTTTGGAGGGGCTCAAGTGTAGAAACTGTCGACTGTAGTTTCTGTAGTTGCTGCTCAAGATTCTCAATAAGAGAAGCCTTGGCAGAGATCTGACCCTGCAGCGCTTCCTTCTCAGAAGACCACGAGTCGCTCAGCCGACCAACAGTTTCTTCATGAGTGCGCTTTTCGGACAGCTGTGTCTTCATCGCTTCGCTTACAGCGGCGTATTGATCCTTCAATTGCTTTTGAAGATCAAGGGCCTGTTGTGCGCGAAGCTCATTTAGCTCCGTTCGAACCTTTGAAAGGTCGTCCTCCAGCTTTTGTTTCTCACGGTTGACATCGCTTTGGTTCGCCAAAGCCTCCGTCAGCTGAGAAGAGCAGATATCAAGGGCCGTCTTCTCGCACTCAAGTCTGCTCTCGAGGTCTGTGATCTTTTGATTCAGGCCCCGTTCGGTTCGCTCTGCCTGCTGTAGCTCGCCTTTGGCCCTGGAGAGCTCTTGACTGGTAGTCGCAGCCGTTTGTAGTGAGTCCTGAGCCGCGACAAGCCTTCTCCTGGCCTCTTGACCTTGAGAGATCTGCGGACCTGCCTCGATTAGGCGATTCCGCAAATCATCATTGGATTTCTGGAGGTCCTCGATCTTGGACTCCTTTGCCTTTAGATCCTCGTCATACTCCTCAAGTGCAGCCTTAGCCCGCTCTGAGAGATTACTGGCATCATTTCTTTCGGCAGTCAAGATCGCGTTCTCATTCTTGAGTGTTTGGTTCTCTTGAGCCAGGACGAGTACTCTATCCTGGAGGCTGCTGACCTTCTCAGCAAGACCTCCAATCTGAGCAAATTTAGTATCCAAGGAGTCCACTGTAGGTAGCCCTTGAACTGCAGTCTTGATGGTGTTGGCAAGTTCGACAAGTGGTGCAATCTCAACTTTGATGCCTCCCATTGTCACACCAGCGTTGAGGGATGATTTGATCTGCTTATGTTCTTCATTTACAGAGGCCATAGCAGTCGCCATCTCAATTGACTTATCCTTCACTGTAGACAGGTCATCTGTGTTCTTTTTGACAGAGTTATGCAAGTCTCTCAAGCTTTGGTTGACGTTCTCTTCTCGGCCAGAAGCACGAGCAGAGATGTCCTCCCGAAAGCCTTCAAGCTTTTCTGCCACAGTCTTCTGGCAATCGCTCACATTTCCTGAAACTTGACCAACATTTGTGGCAAGGTTACGGAACTGTTCACTGAGTGTTTGGGCAAGATTCTGGAGCTTGACTCGCTCAGCTTCGAGCTCCTCAGTCTCCAGGTTCTTCTGCTCTTGGAAGGCTTCTCGCTCAGTCTTAAGCCTCTCAAGTTGGACCTGAAGGGCTTTAGACTGGCTTTCGGCTCTTTCATGCATTGCTTCAGCCTCATCTTCTTTCCGCTCCACAATCCTACAGGCCGACACAAATTGATCACGAAGGACCTTTGCGCCGGCTGGGTCAGGGAGGAGAGAGAGGATGAGGTCGAGTTGTTGGAGGTTCAGTACACGGCTAGTCTCTTGTTGCGCTTCCATTTTTCTGGATTGCTTTGAGAGTGTGTTGTTGCAGGGAAAACGAACTTCATCTCAAGCCAGGGTCGAAGGGAAGGTACGCCCACCCCGGACATGGTACGTACATACACAACACTCACGTGCCAGTTTGACCATGATCCAATGCGCAATGTCTGGAATTAATTAATAAATGATCAGTGTTTGTGCTACTGATACCGAAGAGACTTTACATCATATTCGGGTTGTTTTGACGTGAGCTTACAGTCTCATTGGGAATTACAAGACGGTGCAGCGAGTCGGGGCATCCGTGATCCAATTGATGCGCCAGCTCCATTGGCCCTTAGTACAAGTTATGGTCCAAACGACTGGATGAAAGGTCATTAGAAATTCGTAGGTGATACAGCCTTAACTCTACTCTTCAATTGGAAGTAGTCGCAGCTTTTGCCGATCGCCGTACCCGAGTGGGACGGAGGCCCTCCAAATCTAAACAACATGCGAGGTGAACTGTTCTTTGACTGCATCAATAATTGGAACCACCGCCATTGCCCGTGAGCTGATGTACCTGCTTTATCTGAACTCAAGATACTGTACCGTGTGTGACTTCCAGGGCATGTACGGGGCTGAACTCCTCCTTCCGCAAGCGCCCCTGAACCGCTGTAGACGCCCCTTCCTTGTCGAGTTGCCGAGTAGGTCAAGTGCTGTCATCTCAACCCGCATTCCCAACACTTCATTCTTCCACGCTTCCATCAAAATGGCTTCAAGCTCGAGGAATTCTGTGGCCATGCCCAAACCACTTGCTGCTAATCACAGCTTCCCCCAAGATCAGCTGTCGCAAATCGAGCAGCTTGAGAATGAACTCAAGAAGGTCGTTGGTGCGACAGCTGCTCTGAGGGCAGGCGCTCCTCCTGGGAAGGATTCAGCTACCATGGCTGGCTATGATCCCGTAAAACGGAACAAGTCTGTAGCCATTCTCAAGGAGATCGATGTCACCAATGATAGAATCAATCGCTATCAAGGTGACATTGGACTTACTAAGAAGGCAATCATAGCTGGCCAGAGTACAACTCTGACAGGCGTTGATCTGCAAGATAAAGAAGCTCAAAGAAGAGCATCTGAAAGAGTGGTGGAGTACGTCACAGGGTCAAGTGAAAACACCCGAGTGTTTTATGGCGGATTGGGTGTTCCTGTCACCCCTGCGACGAATGAAACTGCACAAAAGGCCCTGAGGGAACTGGCGATTCCCAACACGAATCCGCCAGCCCAAAGGTCCGATCCAGCGAAGGAGATTGCTGGTCTTAAAAAGGCAATGGATGAAAATCACCACCTGATCACTAAATACAAGAAAGAGCGTGATTGGTGCAAAAAGGCCTTGGAGACAAGCAAAAAGGAGATCGCGAAGTTAACCCAGACGTCTGACCAGCAATCTCGGGATCTCTTCAAGGCCAAGCGAGACCTTGAAAAGGCCACAAGAGAATATCCGCAATTGGATCGAGACCTGGCGAAGCGAAACGAGTCGAGCCTCAAATCTCAAGTCATTAAAGCCCAGATGATGGCTGAAGATGCGGAGAAGCGAGCTCAGACGGCCGAAGATGGGAAACGTGACCTAGAGAGCAGGTACAACGCGGCCAAAGCCAGTCTCAAAGCACTCGGCTCTTCCCACCTCTACCGGGGTAATCAGATTAAACTGTTGACGAAAGAATCTGAAGATCTCAAAAATGGCCTGGAAGATTATAAAACGCGTGCTGAGGCTGGCCAGGCTGAAATTGGCCGGCTACGGTCAGAATTGGAATCCAGTCGCGATGACCATCTCATTGAATTGGGACGTCTTCAGACTGCGAAGAATGAACTTGATAAGAGGGTCCAAGAAGTCTCTGACAAGCTTCTTGAAACCCAGATCGATCATTCAAATGTCTCTGCGAGCCTCATCTCTGCAAATGAGAAGGTTAGCAAAGTGACAGGGGAGTATGAAGCTCTTCAGCTCACTGCTGAGGGATACATACGTGACCTTGAAAGGAAGAATCAGAGAATCTCAGAGCTTGAAAAGGCTTCTGACGAAAAAGATGCCTCCATCAAGGTGCGTGAAGAAACCATCAACACGCAGATCCAGTCGACCTCCACATTCTTACGACATCTTTCGTCGAATGTGGAGTCTGATACCTGGAAACGTGTTGCAGAGAGAGTACTAGTTGACTCGGCAAGTACTTCTTTTACCTCGGCTGAGTGGCAACCATGGGTTATCTTTCCGTCCTGGTCTGGAGATGTGTCTCTTGTGACCTGGGAAGATACTCGTGGTCCTGAAGCTGTTGCTCTCAACCTACTTGTCATCTTGAAAGACAAGTCTGTAGATACGAAAGACTTGTTGGCTTTACTTCATCACCTGCAGAAGGCGATGGAGGAGCTCAAGTCGATGGTAACTTCCATCGCGCAGCTACTTCTTGAAGCGTTGGGCGGGGCGGTTGGTGACTCTCGATTGCATCTGATGCACCGTTTTGCCATGTGTCAGATAGTAAGTCTCTTGGGATCCACCGGTGAAGTCCAACAGTTTATGCAGGCGATGGATGCTGCTGATCCCAGAATCCAGCGTCTTTTCAATGCCCTAGGAGCATATCGTCTCGACAACTCTGTCTTCCCGATGGAGGAGGCGATAAGCTACCCTGGCGTAGCACTTGTCGGTTTCAACAGAGACCCTCAGGGAGTTATTGCTGTCAGTCCATCTGACAATGGTATTTGCTGGATTGATAGCACCAATATCAGAACCGAATTCACTCTGTTGAAGATCGTTTCTGGGAAGGGTGCTAGTATCGAACTGCCTCTCGATACAGTCGAGAGGCTTGATTGGGCCATGACGCATGCATGATGTACCAGATGGAATGGTTTGGCAGTATATACATGTATACGACTAAGCGTCCTTGATACACATGCACATTTCCGCCTTTTCTGTTTTGCTTTGTTTGTGTTGGTTGCTGTTGGAGTCAATTGGAGGATTGTTTCTGGGTCCGGAACGGTGTTATGGAATTGAAAGACGTCGAGGGCTCTGGCAAAATAGTTATTTCCAGCTGAGGAGTTCAAAATCGAAGGGGTTGTGACTTGAGGATGTGTCCGGTCTTCCCTATTGCCAATGCCAATGAGAAACCTGCCGCAGTTCAACCTGAATTCCGCATAAAGAGCAGGAGTAGTTCTTTTACTGGTGGCTTTGGCTCCCGACGTAGCTCAAGTGGCAGCCAGCGGCATCATGAAAGTGTAGCCTTGTCAATGTAATGGCGTCAGTGATATGAACTCTCCAGTGTGTCACCTTACAGTGTCATCGGGACGTAAGCAGGGATGAAATCGATGCTTCTGTATTTGAACTAGGTATTACGCTTATAAGGTAGACTCGAGACCCATAGGTCAAGGCTGATTGAAGATTATTTGGAAGTCTGCACTGATTACACAGAGAATGATACTGACGACGCTTAGCGTGGTTTCAGAATGAACGATGGAGGAAATGGTCCCAAGCTGCTGACACACGTGTGTTGAATTTGTTCACAGCAGGTGGGGAAAATAGAAATCATGAAACCCAATGTTCTTTCGTTCCCGCCCCTGTCTTCTTTGTATTCCAAACCGGCCGCTACCACATCGTCCCTGGGTGTTAGACGGCATTCCTACTTCCATGCCCCTTTTCCCGAGTTTCTTGTGGTATAACATAGCTATGCGAATCGACTAAGGAAATCCTGGTTCATAGAGACATTAGTATTAATGAATCTTCTGCGGAATATGACAAGGCCTTACCGTGCTGCTGGATCCTCGTCATCCATGGACTGAACGAGCGTACTCCTGGTCACCCAACCTTTTAGAAGGTCAGTAACCATGAGAAGAGCTCATCCTAGTCGGCCACCTGCTGTGAACAAATTCAACACACGTGTGTCAGCAACCGAGTTGACTTTGCAGTATCCCCGACGATTCTATGCCGCATCACGGCGAGCATCGCGCGAAGCTTCGGATCGGTCTGGTTTGCCCTTTCGCTGAGGTGCTGTCTTGGGTGAACCAGGTGGCTCGCCACTGCCGAGTCCTGTATCTCCTTGAACTTTGCCCCTCCTCTTGCCACGGCTGCGTCTCTTGGAAACTTCACCTTCGCTTGTTTGTGCCGCCCGTATACGGGGGCTACCTGTGGCAGTCTGAGCGTCTGCTGGTTCCTGTTGGCTCGGAGGCTCCGGCATAGCTTTGTCTACATCATCCTGCGAAGGCTGGTTTTGATGTACCTGGGTAGCTGACGACGTTGGGGGCGTCGGCTGAGCTTTCTGCTCCTGGCTTGACTTCCACAAGTCCTTCAGGTGACGATCAATCGTCGAGATCCTTTTGGCGTCATTGTCTGTCAAGGTTGGGGGGGCGACCTCTGAGAAACGTCTGGGGTCTCCCGCACTCTTCATCGTCTGGAATCCATAGAACAGCATGTACTTTCCATGCCCATCCTTAACAGACCAGTCGTGGTTAACAATAGAAGGTGGCTGGCGCTCACCAACAATGTTGGAACCGTGTATCCCATAAGTACGGACGTACTCTCCAGGATGCTTGTTATCCCTGAGGCGAACAACAGCCAGAAGAAAGTATTCATTCTTCCCCACGTTTAGATATGAGATGTCAGGATCCTGCTCATCCAGTTTCCATATGGGTAAGTGAAGGGTTCTAAGCTTGTTCAAGTCGAAGCGTTCTGTATCACTAGAGTCGGGCGTGTAAGTAACACGCACGATCCATGGATCATTTGGCCTTGACAGGATTTGCTTCCCTTTGTGAGTGATAACACCGAAGGAGTCATCGACGACCTCTTGCAAAGTTCTACCGGGTGTCTCAACGTGATTGAGCTCCAGCAGACTTGTGCTGGCAATGTCATCTGGAGTTCCATCAGCCACTGCACCCGTGTCAATGCAATGGAGGATGTCTGTGAGGCGGAACTCATCTTGCGACCAGAAGGTCTTGTTCATGAGTGACGAGCTACAGATCTCCTCGAAAGAGGACTTGTGGGAGATGCCCTTGGCATTGAGAGCCCCGAAGGCTTCATGTCTGGCCTTTATGGCCTCCTCCCTCTGTACGACATCATCGCCGAACAAGTGCCAAGCCAGGCGCAAGATCGGGTTCGCTTCCTCTGAAGCCTGCATCCACGCTGGAGGCGGGACGAGGTCAAGCATTACATGACTGTAGATGCGCCGAAGGACAACAATCAGACAGTCAAACCCAGGCTGTGCATCGGCGTGCGCGAACTGGGGAGGGCGACCCTCAAGAATGGCGGCAACAACATCGATGTTGGGGCCGTGGAGCTTGTGGTGGACTCGGATATCGTTGTTCATATTGCTGATCAAAGTTAGGTTAGCAAATCCATGTTGGAGGCTCTCATTCTTACGGTTTCTCGAGATGCGAATGTTGTGTTGGAAATACGCTGTGCAACGGAATGCTATAATACCGTTTGTTGTTAACAGTGGCAGAGTCAGTGCATGTGCTGAGTCAGCGCTTTGAGGCAATGCCTGTTGGCTTTGTCTCCCTGCCAGCATCACTTTTACTCTTCATCAAAAGAACATTCACAAACAAGTAAGCGCTGCCAGCCTCTCGAGATCACCAAATGATATACTGACGCATCAAGGAATTACCTTTACGCTTTTTGCCTTTTCCAAGAAAATAAATACCAACAATCTCGACACGATGAGCAACGCGCAGAACAAACGCGCTGCGCAACCCCATCAAGATGAACCCGCCAAGAAGAGAGGTCGGCCTTCAAAGGCAGCGCTTGATTCGATGGTTCCTGCGGACAGCATGAGCCGAGTACAAGCCCGTGAAATGCTTGAACGCCATCCTGAGCTGAATTATTCTAGCCAAGATGAGCCTTCATTCTACGACGAGCTTGTCCCCTGGCCTAAGAAACATGACTGGAGCGACAAAGATAATACTGCGGTCGATAGGGAATGGAATCGGTCTGAGGTGAAGAAAGAGAGCTCCAAGGCCTTGAATACGTGTCAATACGCGGCGTTGTACTTGCTCTTCAAGATCTCCCTCAGATTGTACCGGACGACACCGATTGCACTCTTGTCGCCAGTTTATGGCCTGCGATACCAACCAGTATCAAAAGTGGCCAATAGATGGATCATGGCAGGCACATTCTGTGAGACTCTCTCTGGCATCATGGTTCATCCATGCTGGGAGGAGGACACAGCTTCGTTGGCCATAGCCTTGGGGTGGGCAGTCATTTGCCGGCTCGATTCTCGCACTGCGTGGGAAGTCTCCGTGGAGGTTTCTTGCCCAGTCATTCAACGAACCTTTGACAAGATCCAAGGTTACGGACAAAAGTCCTTGGACAAATCATACCATGATTTGCACAAGGCCGAAAGGGAACGCGCTTCTGCCAGAGGGGAGTCACTGTCCTGGCATTCGGACATTCTCTATGCACTCGGCGAGGCGGTCCCAAAAGAACAAAAGAAGAGGCCCGATGAGGATTCTGAATATTTTCGTGTCTTTGGCCGCAATGTTCTTCCGGTGACTAAGTGGGATCTTGATGTCCTCGCTCAAGTTGTCAATTCTATGGACTTCGAACCTCAATGGAACTATGGCACTCAAGAGGCCCTGCTCGCTTGGAAGATCGAGGTTTCTCGTTCTCGTGATGAATCTCGTACTGAGTTACCGCGACAGGAAAGGCTCTCGCTTATATATCAATGGGTACACCTGAGTATATTCAGGCATATTAGACTCTTAGATAGACAGCTTTCTCCCTCGCAAGGTACGGAGGAAACTGACGCTGATGATAGTCAGAACTCAGATCCTGCTTCGTCCAGTGACGATACTGGGTCTCATCAAGAGACTTCCTCGCCACAGCAGATGCGTCGAGTAAGTGCTGTCGATGACTCTAGTCGACGCCCAAAGCGCCGCCGTCAACGCATTGTCGAGGACTCTGGTGATGAGGACTCTAGTGACGAGGAGTATGTTGGACTTCGTCGTCTCCCGATAATCCGTCACGGACGTGATGTCAACGATGCCGAGGAAGAGCACACTGCGACAGTGCGCCCTGACGTTTCTGATGCCCGCCCTCTACCTGAAGTAGAGAGTGGAGTTGATGATGACATGACTAACATTTTCGATGATGGTCTCAACCTCGATTTCGATGGGTTTGTTCCACATGTTACCGAGGAGGTGGACGAGTGTGGCCCTTATGGACCAACTCTTGCCGAATCATTTCCTCCTGGACGCCGTGCATCCCCTGTATATGCTTCTCTCCGAGAGAAGAAGATGCTTTCAGAACTCTCAGAGCTAAGGAAAGAGAACAAGGAGTTGCGGGACGGCCAGAAGCAACTGCAAGACCTCTTTACTGAGGGACAGAAAGAGCAGAAGCAGCTGATTCTTGATATGAAGCTGCAGTTGGATAGCATGCAGTCTGAATTGAGCCAGCTGCGTCAGTCCAAGGAAGCACCCAACCAAGGTGCCGTTGTACAGAGTCATCCGGAAAGGCTTCGCCCTCCTGGAGCGACTGTCATCGACCCCCGTGGCGCTACCAATAGTCCCGAGCTGGGAACAGATCCTTCGGCGCCTCGCAATGATGTTAGAATCGTGCAGGAAACGATCAATCCGAAACCCGCAGAGGAGGACATTACCCCTGAGCCACCTGTCCCTAAGCGAAAGACTCCAGAACCAGAGAGGTCTGAGCAACAGGCAACAGATGCGCCGGAGGTCATTCAAAATGCGCCTGAACAGAACGCATCCAAGCAGAAGACGCCTGAACCAGAGCAGTCTCAGCAACAGGATGACACTGTTGAGGTAGAGCACCTTGAGCAATTGTCTGACCAAAGTCGCCAGGCATTGGCTCCTCGCGCCGGCGTCAAGGTTAGTTCACAGAACTTGACCAAAGACGTATTGCGTGGACTTGCCCAGCGCCCTGTCAAGAAGGAAAGAAGGATTGGTAGTATGACGGGCTTGGTATCTGGACAGACACCTATTTCAGGTGTGCAAAGGGATATCTTTAAGACCCCACGGACAAAGGTCTTAAAAATAATTAAGTAAATTAAGTAGTTAAATAATAAAGAAATTAAAAGTTATATTATAATACTTAATAAAATACTTAATTTTAGTT